>NC_133652.1:270001638-270155799 GCF_009905375.1 Apium graveolens | reverse complement strand
GGGTTTTAACTGTCAGTACTACATTAGGTAGTCCGACTATGAACTTGGCAACAGTTCTTATTTATCTTAGTGAACTTATTATCTTAACATCACTTCATCTCTGAGGTTTATAACGCTTAGCTCTGATACCACTTCTGTAACACCCCCAAATCCGGGGTCGGGGATCCGGGTTATCACGAGTTCCATTTCCCTTAATAACACCCAATCTTAATAAATAATCAACTACTCTGTACTGTGACCCCACAATAAACACACACACCACAAGTTATAGTCTCAGAGATGAACACTCAAAAATAACACAAGTCCTTATATTCCACAATTATAAACCGTTACACCTTAAAAAGGTTCTGAATAAATTTACATATTCCTTGCCATTATTACAATTCATATTATACATAAGTCTGGTTCATCAATAGTTGAAAACCTAGCCTATTGGTAGCTCCTACCTCAGCTACGGCGGCATCAACGCTTTCAGAAGACTGCGAAACGTTTTCTAACCGCTTGCGAATCGGGAGCTTGGTCATGTTCATCTTTTCTATCTGTTGTTGTGTGATGAAAGAAGAAAGCAAGGGTGAGCAGCAAGCCCACCAAAATAATATGTATAATGATTAACAATATATGAGCCTTCTCATAGTACTCATGAAAGTCGTGGTCAAAAGAAATGAACCAAGTTTGATATCTTGATGCGATGAAGTCGCAAAATATTCAGTATATATACATATATACTTTTCAAAATCTTAGAAGTCCTCTTCCATGCATAATATACACAGAGTTCCAGTTTATAACTGTATAAAAATATCGTTGCAAGGTGATCTCATATATCTACCCTTGTCTCAATGTTTTTCTGAAAATCTTTGATATGCATAAGATAATCATTAACTAGATATAAGTTTAAAAGATGAAGTTACAAGATACTCTAATATACTTATATCTTTTCTAAATACTACTTGAACTACCACCGTTCAAGTTATAATCAGTTCAAAAGTTCATCACATAGATGAGACTACAAGACAAGATTTGAATAGATTCAATCTTTGAATATCATTATAAATAATGAAGTTACGAGATACTTCATTAAATCCCGATATATATATATACACCTATATATATACATTTCTTACACTCCTTGAAAACCTCTGTTATGAAAATTATAAACAGAGTTGCAATATCCAATGAATTTGGAAAGGAGAAAACCTTGGCATAAACCTGATATCTTGCTGATCAGGCAAAGATACCAATAAGTAACCTTTTCTACTAGTAGATGGACGAATTCCCCATTGGTCATCACCCTGGCCGCAATAGGACCTTATGCTGGACTGCCACTCAGCCACTTACGCATTTGATGGACTCCCACTGAGCCACTTACACTTTCATGGACGCCCACTGAGCCCATGTTGCTTATGCCGACTCAAATAGATGAACTTACTTCCCGAATGATGGGCAAGTAATCAAGATGTTTTCTCAAAACAACAACCTTGTTGCGAATGTGAAATACACCACTGAGCCGGATCCCTCAAGTTTTGAACGAGTATTTAAATCCCCTTTAAAAGGAAGATCTTAAATATAAAAATGAGTTTTGGGATCTGCTCTAACTTTTAAAAATCATTTTGAAGACTCGAAAACACTTTAAAGAGTGTTTGGAGTAATGCTGATTTAATGAAATAAATCAGTCCCAATATATTAGAAAATATCTTAATATTATTATTTAAATAATATTCCCATAAAGAATAATCTTTATAAAAATAATTGAAGTAGAAGTTTTAAAACTTATACTTGAAATGAGTATTAAATAACCAAAGATATACTTATACGAAAGTACTATCTTTATTTGAATAATCAAAGATAAGTTTGATTATCGACACCTTATTCTTTAATAAAATAAAGAACATATCTCAGCAAATAATCGGTATCATAGATCCTCAAATGAATATTCAAATAAATAATATAAACTGAGTCATAAGCTCTCGAATGAATATTCAAATAATATTCAATAAATAATATAAAAGAGTCATAAGCCCTCGAATGAATATTCAAATAATATTCAAATAATAAAATAAAAGGAGTCATAAGTCCTCGAATGAATATTCAAAATAATATTCATTTAATAAAATAAAGAAGTCATAAGCCCTCGAATGAATATTCGTAATAATATTCATTAAATAAAATAAAGTTATCGAATAAACCTTATTCGATTAATAGTTTTAAAAACTATCTCAATATATATATATATAAATATATATTAGCCTCGCCTCCCGGTTTTAGAAAAAGTTCACCTTTTGATCCCCTATACTAAGGGTATACGCAAATACCGCTTATCTCTAGCATAGGTATTATGCAACGAATAAGCATTTGAACCAACAAATATATAAATCAAGAATACGAAACAGGCATGCATATATACCATATCACATGCTACAATATATCGCAAGAATTTGCTAATAACAAATATGCATTTATCACAAGATCATGCATATACACATATACATCACAACAACAGTATAACGGGTAGAAAACTTGTCTGAGCGACTGGGGGTTACAAATGGCTCGGGACGAGTCTGGTAACCTATAAACAACAAGTTAGAATTAAACCAAAGTCACTTGTAAATCTATACTTTAACCAACTTAGACTCTAACGCTTGCTTTGCGCTTACTGATTCTCTTAAGTCACTCGAGTACCCTCGGCTCCATCATTTTTAATAACTTAACCATTACGAGTTTTAAGGCGATTCCTTCACGAGTGTCTTACCAACTGCCTAACACACTTAACATAATTGTTTCATACACTAATTAACCCTTTAAGGTCCTTAACTAAGGTTTCAAAGTAAGGCGAGGGGTAATGGTTCGGTCGCGAAACGCCGTTACTTAAAATGGTCGTTTCTCCTAAACCGTACATCGGAATCAAACGAACTACATATCAAAACGAAGCTCGTAACATGAACTATCTAAACATGTAAATGGTAAAAACCTAGTAGGGAGTTCTCGGGTCCTAATATTATGAACAAAAGCAGTCTAAAGTAAATCAGACTTTACGACGGCTATGTCGCGATTTCCCAAATTTTTACCATTCCAAATCATATCAATCCAACTACCAATCAACAACAACTCAATAAACACATCAATTCTACTTATTTTAGTCATAATAAGCTCAAGGATCTCAATCCAATCATATATTATAACATCTCCAAATTCAACTAAACTACTTAACAATTAAGCTCGAATCATGTTTATCATTCAAATTACTACTCATCCATCCAAACCATCTCCAAACTTCAACATTCAAACTTATTACTAAAGGGTGTGAAGATTTATACCTTCCTTGGGAGGTGTTAAGTTGCTAGGAAGCCTTAGGTAGCCTCCTACAAGCTTGATCTTTCCAAAGAAATCAAGAACATAAAGTTAGGCTTTGAAGTTTCTAAAAGTCCGATTTAAAGAACTGTAAAAATGAGGGTCTTACCATACTTATTTGGAAGAGACTTGTGAACAAGAGTTGTAGGACATCTCAATACCTTTCCAACGAGCTATAGAACATAACTTTTGAGTGAGTATTGAAGGAGATATGGCAGTTTGAAGTTGCTGGGTTTGTTTTAGCCGAGAGCTTTCTTCTTGAAATGGGAAAGTCAACTTCTAATTTTTGTGTTTTATGATATTTGCTTGGTTGCTTCTCCTTTTTGGCCTTGGAAAATGTTTTAGCTTTTTACCATGGTAAATTTTACATGGCCCAAAATCAACCAAAAAATAAAACCCCTTGTCATGCTTATGTCATCTTGCACATGTCATAATGCTTCCACTTGTCCACACCTTGTTGGTTTGATGATTTCATCATCCCTAACCTCCTTGATTAACTCCTAATTGCTTGCCTAATGACCGCTGATCTGTTATACGGTTCGCTTAACTTTCGTTTTCGTTTATCGTTTGAGGGATCATACCCGGGATCTTATTACTTAGGTTTCTTTAACCTTTCTCAATACATTATATTCCTTTCATGATCCTCTCTTATAATCCTTGAATTTAAATCCTTTTTATTCTGTTACCTTATACTCAATTCTTTCTGTATCTGGTAGATTTTTGGGAAAAATCAAAGTGTTCGGAATTGGATTCTGACGATCTTTACATACACTTATATACCATATAGAGTACTAATAAAATCTCAGAATATCCATAACAGAACCCCTACATAGTGTGGCATGAAAAGTTTTCTCATTCAGCAAAAACACTATTCATAAGGGTTCCAAAAATTGGGGTTGTTACACAACCAATCTGGCTTTGTTCCTTACTACTATGCCATTTTCATCCATCTTGTTTCTGAATACCCATTTGGTGTCTATTGGATTCTTTCCTTTAGGCTTGGGTACCAGCTTCCATACTTTATTCCTTTCAAATTGGTTTAGCTCCTCCTGCATAGCTAAAATCCAATCAGGATCTAACAAAGCTTCTTCTACCTTCTTTGGTTCTTCCTTTGACAGAAAGCTGTTGTATAGACATTCTTCCTGAGTTGTTCTTCTTATTTGAACTCTAGAAGAAACATCACCAATAATCAGTTCAAAGGGGTGATCTTTTGTCCATTTCCTTGGTTGAGGTAGATTAGCTCTAGATGAAGAGACCTCAATGTTATCTTGATGTGTGATTGAGTTTTGATTGCTAGAAACTCCCCCTAAGTTTGTGGATCTTTGATTTGAGAAAGGGGTACTTTCTATGGGTGATCTGCCTTGACTTCCTGCTCCTTTTGATAACCCGACGAATGGTGAATTTTGAGTACCGACGGATGAGGCAGGTTGTCTACCGACGGATAACACAGATTACTTTCCGACGGATAAAGCATTTTGCAACTCGACGGATATTGAGTTTTGTGCTTTATTGCTGGTAGATTTGTCTGCATTATCCTTAGTCACTGTTTCTTGATCACTCTCATCATCACTTTCATCACTGACCATCTCAACATTGTCGAATTTGAGGCTCTCATGGTAATCTCCATCTTTAATTCCTTCAATCTTTTTATCATCAAACACAACATGTATAGATTCCATAAAAATGTTGGTTCTTAGATTGTAGACTCTATATACTTTACCAACAGCATATCCAACAAAAATTCTTTCATCTGCTTTAGCATCAAACTTCCCATTTTGATCTGTTTGATTTCTCAGAATATAGCATTTACAGCCAAAGACATGAAGAAAGTTTAGATTTGGCTTCTTGTTCTTGAACAATTGATAAGGAGTCATGCATCTTGCTTGATTAATCAGAGAGATGTTCTGAGTGTAGCATGTAGTGTTTACAGCTTCAGCCCAGAAATATGTTGGTAATTTTGATTCTTCAAGCATTGTCCTTGCAGCTTCAATAAGAGATCTGTTCTTTCTTTCCACTACTCCATTCTGTTATGGAGTCCTTGCTGCTGAAAACTCATGCAAGATCCTATTTTCCTCACAAAATGCTCTCATGACATAGTTCTTGAACTCAGTTCCATTGTCGCTCCTGATTCTTCTAACTTTGAAATCAGGATGATTGTTAACTTGCCTTATGTGATTGATGATGATTTCACTAGCCTCATCTTTAGACTTTAGGAAATATGTCCAAGAGAACTTTGAGAAATCATCTACAATTACTAGGCAAAATCTTTTCTTTGAAATTGACAATACATTGACTGGTCCAAACAAATCCATGTGAAGCAGTTGCAGAGGCTCTTCAATTGTTGAATCAAGTTTCTTCCTGAATGATGCTTTGATATGCTTCCCTTTTTGGCAGGCATCACACAGTCCATCCTTTGTAAACTCCACTAGAGGAATGCCTATTACTAGTTCTTTCTTTACCAGCTCATTCATGGTCTTGAAGTTTAAATGGGATAGCTTCTTGTGTCATAGCCAACTTTCATCTTGACTTGCTTTACTGAGAAGACAAGTTACAGATTCTGCTTTAGTTGAGTTGAAGTCAGCTAGGTACACATTTCCTCTTCTCACACCAGTGAGAACCACTTTGTTGTTTTGATTGTTAGTAACAACACAGGCTTCTTAGGTTGGACTTAGGAATTTCAGATTCTTCCTTAGTCAATTGGGTTGTACCTTTGAAACCATTAAATGCAACAGAATTATCATGCATGTTATGACTAACAGGAAATGCCATACTTGGTGTAAACATGTTATTCCAGTAAGGCATGCTAAATGGCATTTGAGGCATACTGTATGCAGTATAATATGGATTAGGTGCAAATGGCATATTAGCAAACTGTGCATTCATATTCTGTGTAGGCATAGCATTAATAGGCATGGGAGGCATGGCATTCATGTTAGAAAATTGAGGCTGAACAGACATGGGAGTAGGCATGGCAGATTTGCAATTAACAGACAAATGATTTACACTACCACACTTGACACAGATTTTTCTAGGAGCATATTTATCAGGTGTGTAGTTATTGTGTTTGTTAATCCCTACTTTACCATTCCTATTGTTTTTCCTTTTAGTATCTGTTTTTACCTCTATTATCTCAAGTCTGTCACTTAACTGTTTGACAGTTATGTGACCAACATTAGCCTTTTTCCTTTTCTTAGCTTGACTTGACTCTCCTGAAACAAAGTTCTTGGAAACAGACCCATACTTATCATTTAGCTTGATTAATTTGGCTTTGCTAATGGGTTTTCTTACAGCCGACGGATGAGGATTTTTATCATTCGACGGATAACACTTTTTGTTATCCGACGGATAGTCCTCATCATCCATCGAGTCTACATCTGTCAGCAACCCATCTACCAAAATAGGTTCTAGTTTCTCTTTATTCTTTTTCCAGGCTTCATCACAAAAAGACTCAATTCCTTGAACTTTGATGATTTGAGCATGAACATCCCTGGATGTTTTCCATGCTTTAATCACCTCTTGTTCACGCTCAAGCTGCTTCTTCAAAATTTCTTCCTTTTTTAAGGACTCGGTTAATTCCTCCTTGGCAATCTTACACGCAATTTTTAGTTTCTCAAACTCAACAAACTGAGACTCAAGCACATTATTTCTCTCACTTAAAAACAAGTTGTTTTCTTTGATTTTAGCATTTTCTTTAGTGAGAGACTTAAGTGTAACACGCAAATGATACAATTCTGTAGACATGTCATTTATGGCATCATTGCACTCAGCTTTAGATAAATGTGCAAGGTTTGTAGTGATTACCTGATTGCTTGAGGAACTTGTCTCTGTTTCATCAGACTTGGCCATTAGGGCTAGATTGACATAGCTGACATCTTCATCTTCATCCAAACCATCAGCTGCCCAGTCATTCTCTTGTGTAATAAAATCCCTTTCCTTTTGTTTGAGTAGATCAAAGTAGTTTTGCTTATAATCCAAAGACTCAAACCTTTTCTTACTGGAATCTGACTTTCACACTCATTTGCAAAATGCCCTGCCAAGCCACATTTGAAACATTTGAATTTTGACTTATCCACCATGTTTCTATTTGGCTTGGCTGTTCCAAAGTTCTTCTTGAACTTGAGCTTAGCAAATCTTCTTGAAAGAAATGCTAGGTGCTCATCAATGTCCTCCATGTCATCTTGCCTCAATGAATCTTCACTTTCTGCAGCTAGCCCCTTACCCTTATTTTCACAGACCTTTGAAGTTGATTCTACAGCTTCCATCTTCACTTCCTTCTCCTTTTCCAGATCAGCAACTAGTGCAATGGATCCTCCTTTCTTCTTTCCTCTCTCCATTCTTTCATCCTGCTCTATCTCAAGCTCATAGGTCTTCAGAATGCCATACAGTCTCTCCAAAGTAAACTCCTTATAATCTTGTGAGTTTCTTAATGAGACTGTTATTGGTTTCCATTCCTTAGGAAGAGATCTGAGAAATTTTAGATTGGAGTCTTTAGTCTGATAGACTCTTCCATGCAACTTAAGAGCATTTAGTAGTTTTTGGAATCTACTAAAAATGTCAGTGAGTGACTCACTTTCTACATTGTGAAAATGCTCATATTGTTGAATCAGGAGCTGCATTTTATTTTCTCTTACTTGCTCAGTGCCATCACAAATTATCTGTATTGTGTCCCAAACTTCCTTGGCAGTTTTGCAGTTGATGATGTTATCAAACATGTCTGCATCAACACCATTGAACAGAATGTTCATGGCCTTTTTATCTTTCCTGACTTGTTCAATGTCAGGATCAGACCATTCATGCCTTGGCTTTGGAACAGATGGCTCGTTTCCTATTGTAGCTATCTTGGAACATGAGGGCCTCTTTCTATGCAGTCCACATAGGCCTCATCTTGAGAAAGCATATGAAGATGCATCTTTATTCCAATGATGGTAATTATCTTTATCAAGAAAAGGAATCTTGACTCCAACATCTTTCTTGTTCATCTTGCTGAATTGTTTTGATCTTTAAACTCTTTATAGGTTAAGATCTTGCTCTGATACCAATTATTAGTCCCTTAACAATATAGCAAGAATTACAGAAGGGGGTTGAATGGAATTCTTGAACCTTTTTCTTGAAATAAAAATGTTCAACTCGATTATAGATATATATGTTTTGATTAGCATAATGCGGAATGTAAACTTAATTGAATCAAAACATAAGTAATTAAAAACAAGAGTCTTTAAAAACTTTCTGGTGGATTTAAACAATTCCACCAGAGATATATATTATATATCGAGAGGACTCTGTGTGCAGGAATGCTCATAGCTGCTTACAAATGGAACTACTGAGAATACAGGAAATGCTAATGATTCTGCTTACAAAGATTTCTCTGTTTTTGTGTTTCTCAGCTATCTCAGTCATTTTTCTATTTGCTACTCTCTTGGTTTATATAATACCAAGATTACAAAGTCAAAAAGACTGAACAAATATAAAATCTAATAGTCTTAAGCTTTGCTGCTTTTCGTCCTCTATTACCCAGTTAATGGGCTTCCACAGTGTGTTTGTATACATCTCGACGGCTGTGTGTCAGCTTTCACTGTTCAACTGCTGTTTGAATTCTTCATATGATCATCCGTCGACTTTCAGAACATCCGTTGATGATTTAATTGATCATCCGTCGACTGCTATATTAAACATCCGTTGATAGTCATTTGATCATCCGTCGATGGCTTTGTTAATCATCCGTTGGTAGCTATTTTGGCACTTGACTCTATATCACTTATGCAGAATTACAAGACATCATTTATGTACAATCAATCAACCTATTCTGCATATCTAGTTAAAGTCAACATGACTTATATGCTACTACAGATTCTATACAAAGGTGCATACATAACTGTGCTATAAACTTATTATTACATAAGCTACTCACTCGATGGATAATAAGTTAATCATCCGTCAGGACTATAATGAGTTATCCGTCGGGACTATAATTCTTATCCGTCGAGTGCTACATAATTTCACTAAGTAAAATCTACTTAGATGTTTTGTTTATGAAATCATCAAGTACACAACATATGCACAACACAAACTAAGACACTACTAAGGGTTGTAATCCTTCTTGTAGTCACAACACACACAAGTGATGGCGTCCCATCCAACTCCTATCACACAGACAGGTATACCTTGTGTCCCCTAAAGTTATGGTTGTTCATTTCAGTCAGAATAAAAGAATATCAAAGGAATCCAAAATCAAATGAATAAACTGAAAAAATTTCAAAGTTGATATTTTTGGAGGAAATGAAATCCAGAAAATAAGATTCTGGCATAAAATAATTAAATGGGTGTTAGGGATTATATCCTCTAAAAGATACCTCTTTTGAGGGAGGTCAAAAGAAGTTAAAGAAAGAGAATGTATTGCCAAAGTCTTAATACTTATCTTTTATTTGAACTCTTATGTTCACTCATCATCCGATTCTAGACACTTCTTCAGGTTCTAAGGATATCGATAATCTTCATTGTCGACAAATTGTAGTAGCCTCGGAAGATTCCACGATAGAAGTTTGCAACTGCCAGGAGTTTTTTCCAGCTCAATACAACCATCTCAAAAGAATGCGCCCATTTTAGCTTACTCGTTGGTATTATATCCAATAGTCCAACAGGAACTCGATATGAGCTCAAACGTCCTCACATAGCTATACACACTCCTACACACTCTCGTTTCTAGTCTGCTATAACCTCAGCTCTGATACCAACCTGTAACACCCCCAAATCCGGGGTCAGAGGATTTGGTCGCCATGATGAAACCTCAATCTAAATTAACCTGTTTAATCAAAATGTAAATGTCAGCGAAAGATATTTAGCATCTATGACCCCAAACTAATCCAAGATCTTTTAAAGTTATAGAAACAAGAAATCCAAATTCCACAAATAATTTTTCACTTTCTTTTAAAACTCTTTTCAACAATTTCCAACTCAAAACTAAACCCGCTAGTATATCTTCGAAAAGAAGTATACTGGCCCAACTATAAAATAACACAACTATAATATAATATAAATAAATTTATACAAAAGAACTTACACTAATCCGCAAACCCTGGACCAACCACCTTCAAAAAGCTTCTTCCTTCACTTTCTCGAATTACGCGGCTAAACAGCGCCAGCTAATCCTCACTGGAGGTTAAATTTAAAAATAGGAAAGTATGAGCGGAAGAAATACTCAGCAAGTTCATTATAACATGTATGGGGTCGTTTTGATATAAAACTGACATCTGCAATAGAGCGGAACCTTTAAAATCATAATTGCTGAATCAGAAAATTTTTGTTGAGGAACCCCATAATTGGTTCCTTACTTGTATTCAAAACCCTTTTTATATGTTCGAGCGAAATGCTTCAGCAATACTTTGAATCTTGACGAGGATAAAACTCGTAAAACCGTGTTTACAGAAATATCATAAATAACAATAACAAGAAGCAATGATTATGGATTGAATTATAAAATTTATTCAAAACCGAACTCTTGATATTAATACTCATTTTGTTGTCATATCAAATTAGATATCAATACGAACTTTGATGCTCACAATATCCCATACTGAATTCTGTTGTGAATATGTTCTGCACTTGATGAGTACCTAAACAAAACATCTAAGTAGATTTTACTTAGTGAAATAATGTAGCACTCGACGGATAAGAATTATAGTCCCGACGGATAACTCATTTTAGTCCCGACGGATGAGTAACTTATTATCCATCGAGTGAGTAGCTTATGTAATAATGAGTTTGTAGCACAGTGTTGTATACACCTTTGTGTAGAATCTGTAGTAGTATATAAGTCATGTTGACTTTAACTAGATATGCAGAATAGGTTGATTAACTATACATAAGCAATGTCTTGTAATTCTGTATAAGTGAAATGAAGTCAAGTGCCAAAATAGCTATCAACGGATGCTTAACAATGCTTCGACGGATGATCAAATGACCTTCAACGGATGTTTAAAATAGCAGTCGACGGATGATCAAGTAATTCATCGACAGATGATCTGAAAGTCGACGGATGATAATATCAAGATTCAAACATCAGTTGAATAGTGAAAGCTGACACACAGCCGTCGAGATGGATACAAACACACTGTGGAAGCCCATTAACTGGGTAATAGAGGACGAAAAGCAGCAAAGATCAAGACTGTTAGATTTTATATTTATTCAGTTCTTTTGACTTTGTAATCTTGGTAATATATAAACCAAGAGAGTAGCAAATAGAAAAATAACTAAGAGAGCTAAGAAACAATTACAGAGAAATCTTTGTAAGCACTATCTTTAGCATTTCCTGTGTTCTTAGTAGTTCTATTTTGTATAAGCAGCTGTGAGCATTTCTGCACACAGAGTTCTCTCGATATATTAAATATATCTCTGGTGGAATTGTTTAAATCCACCAGAAAGTTTTAAAGACTCTTGTTTTTAATTACTCTTGTTTTGATTCATTAAAGTTTATATTCCGCATTGTGCTAATCAAAACAAATATATCTATAATCGAGTTGAACATTTTTATCTTAAAGAAAAAGTTCAAGAATTCCATTCAACCCCCCTTCTGTAATTCTTGCTATATTGTTAAGGGACTAACAATTGGTATCAGAGCAAGCTCTTAATCTACAAAGAGTTTAAAGATCAAAACAATTCAGCAAGATGAACAAGAAAGATGTTGGAGTTAAGATTCCTTTTCTTGATAAAGATAATTACCATCATTGGAAGGTAAAGATGCATCTTCATATGCTTTCTCAAGATGAGGCCTATGTGGACTGCATAGAAAGAGGCCCTCATGTTCCAATGAGAGCTGTAACAGGAAATGAACCATCAGTTCCAAAGCCAAGGCATGAATGGTCTGATCCTGATCTTGAACAAGTCAGGAAAGATAAAAAGGCCATGAACATTCTGTTCAATGGTGTTGATGCAGATATGTTTGATAACATCATCAACTGCAAGACTGCCAAGGAAGTTTGGGACACAATATAGATAATCTGTGATGGTACTGAGCAAGTAAGAGAAAATAAAATGTAGCTCCTGATTCAGCAATATGAGCATTTTCACAATGAAGAAAGTGAGTCACTCACTGACATTTTTAGTAGATTCCAAAAGCTACTAAATGCTCTTAAATTGCATGGAAGAGTCTATCAGACTAAAGACTCCAATCTGAAATTTCTCAGATCTCTTCCAAAGGAATGGAAACCAATGACAGTCTCATTGAGAAACTCACAAGATTATAAGGAGTTTACTTTGGAGAGACTGTATGGCATTCTGAAGACCTATGAGCTTGAAATAGAGCAGGATGAAAGAATGGAGAGAGGAAAGAAGAAAGGAGGATCCATTGCACTAGTGGCTGAACTGGAAAAGGAGAAGGAAGTGAAGATGGAAGCTATGGAATCAACTTCAAAGGCCTGTGAAAGCAAGGGTAAAGGGCTAGCTGCAGAAAGTGAAGATTCTTTGAGTCAAGATGACATGGAGGACATTGATGAGCACCTAGCATTCCTTTTAAGAAGATTTTCCAAGCTCAAGTTCAAGAAGAACTTTGGAGCTGCCAAGCCAAATAGAAACATGGTGGATAAATCAAAATTCAAGTGTTTCAAATGTGGCTTGGCAGGGCATTTTGCAAATGAGTGTAGAAAGTCAGATTCCAGTAAGAAAAGATTTGAGTCTGTGGATTATAAGCAAAAATATTTTGATTTACTCAAACAGAAGGAAAGGGCTTTTATTACACAAGAGAATGACTGGGCAGCTGATGGTTTGGATGAAGATGAGGATGTCAGCTATGTCAATCTAGCCCTTATGGCCAAGTCGGATGAAACAGAGACAAGTTCCTCAAGCAATCAGGTAATTACTACAAACCTTGCACATTTATCTAAAGCTGAGTGTAATGATGCAATAAATGACATGTCTACAGAATTGTATCATTTGCGTGTTACACTTAAGTCCCTCACTAAAGAAAATGCTAAAATCAAAGAAAACAACTTGTTTTTGAGTGAGAGGAATAATGTGCTTGAGTCTCATTTTGTTGAGTTTGAGAAACTAAAAATTGAGTGTAGAATTGCTAAGGAGGAATTAACCGAGTCCTTGAAAAAGGAAGAAATTTTAAAGAAGCAGCTCGATCATGAACAGGATGTGATTAAAGCATGGAAAACATCCAGAGATGTTCATGCTCAAATCACCAAGGTTCATGGAATTGAGTCCTTTTGTGATGAAGCCTGGAAAAAGAATAAGGAGAAACTAGAACCTATTTTGGTAGATGGATTGCTGACAGATGTAGACTCGACGGATGATGAGGACTATCCGTCGGATAACAAAATGTGTTATCCATCGAATGATAAAAATCCTCATCCGTCGGCTCTGAGCAAACCCATTAGCAAAGCCAAATTAACCAAGCTAAATGAAAAGTATGGGTCTATTTCCAAGAACTTTGTTTCAGGGGAGTCAAGTCAAGCCAAGAAAGGGAAGAAGGCTAATGTTGGTCACATGACTGTCAAACAGTTGAGTGACAGATTGAGAAGATAGAGGTAAAAACAGAGACTAAAAGGAAAAACAATAGGAATGGTAAAGTAGGGATTAACAAACATAATAACTACACACCTGACAAATATGCTCCTAGAAAAATCTGTGTCAAATATGGTAGTGTAAATCATTTGTCTGTTAATTGCAAATCTGTCGTGCCTACTCCCATGTCTGTTCAACCTCAATTCTCTAACATGAATGCCATGCCTCCTATGCCTGTTAATGCTATGCCTACACAGAATATGAATGCACAGTTTGCTAATATGCCATTTGCACCTAATCCATATTATGCTGCATACAATATGCCTCAAATGCCATTTAGCATGCCTTACTGGAATAACATGTTTGCACCAAGCATGCCATTTCCTGTTAGCCATAACATGCATAATAATTCTGTTGTATCTAGTGGTTTCAAAGGCCCAACCCAAATGACTAAGGAAGAATCTGAAATTTCTAAGTCAAATGAGTTAAGACCTAAGAAACAGAAGAAGAAAGCTAACAAGGCAGGACCCAAGGAAACTTGGGTACCAAAATCAACTTGATTTGATTTTGATGTGTGCAGGGAAATAGAAGGAATCTTTGGTACTTGGATAGTGGTTGTTCAAGACACATGACTGGTGATTCTACCCTGCTCACAGAGTTTGAAGAGAGAGCTGGCCCAAGTATCACTTTTGAGATGACAGCAAAGGTTATACTGTGGGATATGGCTTGATTTCAAAGGACAATGTCATCATTGAAGAAGTTGCCTTAGTGGATGGTCTCAAACACAATCTGTTGAGTATCAGCCAGCTTTGTGATAAAGGCAACTCAGTAACCTTCAACAAAGAAACATGCGTTGTGATTAATAATCAAAACAACAAAGTGATTCTCACTGGTGTGAGAAGAGGAAATGTGTATCTAGTTGACTTCAACTCAACTAAAGCAGAATCTGTAACTTGTCTTCTCAGTAAAGCAAGTCAAGATGAAAGTTGGCTATGGCACAAGAAGCTATCCCATTTGAACTTCAAGACCATGAATGAGCTGGTAAAGAAAGAGCTGGTTAGAGGCATTCCTCTGGTGGAGTTTACAAAGGATGGACTGTGTGATAGCCTGCCAAAAAGGGAAGCAAATTAAAGCATCATTCAAGAAGAAACTTGATTCAGCAATTGAAGAACCTCTGCAACTGCTTCACATGGATTTGTTTGGACCAGTCAATGTATTGTCAATCTCAAAGAAAAGATTTTGCCTAGTAATTGTAGATGATTTCTCGAACAAATTAGATCAATTTTTCCTATTTTAGAAAGGCAATAAATTTCGAACAAGAAATCAAGAACCCTATGTCAATAATTGGATTTACCATCCCCGTAACCAACTCTGACAGATCAGTAGTTAACTTCTCTACATCTTGAGTCAGTCTCTGATCTGCATCAATTAGTACATTTGACATGTGGAATACCTACAACGAAATTCAACAGAAAAGGTTCTTTACAGAGTTTAAGATTTATGTTAACACAGAAAGAATATATCATATAAGTGCAAAACTAAAGCCCGTGAAAGATTGTATCAGGACCAACATCTACTGTATCATGAGAGAACAAGGGTTTAAAAGCTCTCCACATCAATTTGATCTCCGAAGGCAAGAAATCCTATTGCACAAGACCGATGCTAGATTCTGAAATCATACAGGTACTATGAGTAAAATTAAAAATATATAAAATCACTAAGAAAGAGAAAAAAAGGAACAACCTTTGGTAATATATTCAATAGTTTTGTTAATTTTAGGTAAAACTCACTCCCCCGAATGGCGGAAAAAAAGGATCATCAACTCAAAATGAGAAAGGACAGAAGCATCAAAACTGGAGAGACAAGAAATATACAACTAAATGCTACTTACCTTTGCTTTTTCCATTCTCTTTATGCTCCTAAATGCATCATTTTTTTAAAAATTGAGAAATATATACAATAAGAGCAAAAATATCTACCATAAACAATGGGGTTGTCCTCGTATGGTCTTGTATAAGTCTCGAAAAACTCGTCAAGTGGGTTATGCCCCATAAGATGTAGAAGTGTAGCAACTGCCCGCCGCCGAAGTCTTAAATTTAACAGCAGTTCAAAGCGCCTTCGCCAAATTCTCTTGAAAAAAACATGATCAAATTAGAATACCCATATTAAATTAAAAATAGAATCTATCAGAATTAGTTCGATAAAACCCCCCAATTTTACCTTAATGAAAACATTAACAAGAATCCCCAATTCTGAAGCTCTAAACGCCTGAAATATCAAAATGAAAATTAGAGTTATAAGGATATCAAAAAAGAACTCAATTAAGCATATTGACTACTATATAAAACCTTAATCGCCTGCAAAATCAAAAATATTGAAAGTTGGTAACTCTAATCAGATAAATGTGTGTGTATATTCAATTAGGAGGGAGTGTATCTCGTTCGAAGGGAGTGTATTTCGTTTGAAGATAGTTGATGTCAAGGGAGTGTTTGTTGACGGAGCTAGTGTTTTTTGAAGTCTGTGTATTTCTGTTTGGGGGAGGGAAGTATAGCCGGTCTGTTTACGTTTAAGGGGGAAACTTACCGCCCAAATATTTCAACTCCAAAACTTGTCTGCTCTTTTTTTAACTATTTTTTTGCAAAACTTTTTTAACTTTAATTTTGATAAATAAAACTATTAAATAAATATATATATATATATATGAAAAATATCTTATTTCATTTTAATTATAATATTATTTGATACTGAAAGGAAATATAATCAATTTTTAAAATTTATAATATTATATAAGATATTTATAATCATAAATTATCCATAATATAATTCTAGTTCTAATTTTAGGATAATATATTCACTTTAATATTTTAAAAATAAAAAATAGCTATTGTAACAGCAAGTGCTGGTGTTACATGTTGTGCAACACAGTGACTTCCGTGCAACACTAGGTTTATAGCTATTGTAACACCAATTCAATACTGTTACAATAACACAGATATTTCTTAGCTACTATAACGAAATGCTTGTAACAATTTTTAAAAAATATTGTATCAGCCTACTTATGGCGTAGTGTTTATTATACATATACATACGATACTTGTATGTATATGTTTGCGGGATTTGTTATCGATATTAATATGCTCATACGATTCTTGTATTGATTCAATCGTTCTTTTCATTAACGTGTGTTTGTTCTCCGTCCAAATTTAAATATGTTCTTAATTTTAATTGATTCTTTTCCAATTCATTGTTAGCACCATGGATTCTTGCTCAGGTATGTTCTTAATTACTTGCAATGAATTTTTGTTAATAACGCTTGGACTTTAGTTGTTGTTTTTTCTACTGAAGTTATTTTTCTATTCCGATACGTTGTATTTGAATTTTAATTGTTTAAATTTTTTGTGCTCAGTATGATTACATCAATTATTTGATTGTTGTTCATATATAACTCCGATTTTGCTTCGATTGGACTTTTTTCCATTAAAAACTGATTATATTTGATATATTCTTCGTCATTTTGTTGTTAGTGCCATGTCTCAGATAAATTCGTTATGATTTTGTTTGTAATTTTTTGTTTAGTTACAAATTTTAGTTTTAAGTGTTTCTACATGCTTATAAAGTTTAAGTATAATGTTAGTTATATTAATTACATATTGCTTTGAGTGGCTGATGCTTGTATGGAGTAACTGTTAAATTCTAGTTTAAGTATAATGTTAATTTTGTTAATCAGTATACAATTTATGTATAATAGTGTTATGGACTATTACTGTTGCATCTTTCTAGATATTTAGAATATTTTTTTTATTTCATCTCGTATTTGTTCATAACTTTTATTTATAAATAGTTAGGGTCTTCTTTCAAATATTGATAATTTTAGTGAAGTTATTTTACTAGTTTGTACACTTCATTCTATTAGTTTAGCTTTCTTTGCATATTTTTTTGAAGAGTTTCGAGCACATAAATGCAACGGAAATGATGTAAAATTAAATTAAAACCAGAATAAAATCGAAACCCTACGCAGGATCCATGCGAAAATAGATATATAATTTGTAGTAAGAATCTTTACCTTAAAGAAGCTTTAAAAGTTCATTAATGGAGGATTAATGTAGTTCCAAACCTTGTTGAATCACCACATATCCTGCTCTCCGCGATCTACGCTCTACGATATCCACACGAACGCTTTTCTTGAAGGATTGATGTGTACTAGCACTTGAAAACTCCGTATCTACCTCTTTTCCTCTTTCTACTTGAACGACTAGGGTTTTGTAAACCATATATCCTTATATATAAATCAGCCCTTAAAGAGTTTATATAGAGACAAGAATGAGTTTTCTAATTATAATCTAATTATAAATAATATTAATCCAAAATTCCAATTTATTATTTATTTAAGTCACACTTAATTAATTAATAACTTATTTCAGAATTAGTTTAGGTAATTTCTTTATTTTATTTATTTAATTAATTAAGTCATACTTAATTAATATCATAAATAAAACAAATTACTTAATTAATTTATTTTCATAATTTAAATTATTTCTCCTTCAAGCGTTTTTTGTGTGACCCTGTAGGTTATTATTATGTTGGCAATAATTTTAATATCTCATATTAAAATTATAAACAATGAGCGACATCTAGTAATACATCATTGCTACTCAAGTAATAATAATTGAATCGGTGATTCAATTAAACCTTTCGTGATAATGTACAATGTAATATAATCCCTTTAACCAAATATTATAAAAAACTAGAGGCATGTAATGTGTCATCCTCATCATAGTTTAATCAAAGTTTCCTTGATCAATGAGTAGACTATCATATCAAATCAACATTTGAGCATGACCACGCATTCATATAGTCTAACTCACACAAGAGGCCAATAATATCACTCCTTAAATTAGGAGGGTTAAATCCTTTCTAGATCATTCATATTTCTCATATGATTCATAATATGCCCTAAATACACTTTTATCATTACCCGGTCAAAGGTAACTATTAATGTAATCAAAGTACATTAATTATCGTATAAAAATATAATGATTTCAAGTCTAAGGACCATTACATCTTTATCACAGTGAGAATTACTTATGACACAATAGACATGTATAATCTCACATTGGGTCTATCCAATATCATGCATGTTTACATCTGCCTGTGTTTTTGACTTTAGTAGGACTATACCTATGATCAATGATCAATGATCAATGAGATGTGATCATCAGTCAATAAATACACTAGTCATAATGCATTATTATTGTACCTTAATAATAATACTTGACTATGGACCTTTAGGAATATTGATACTATTCTCATAATCTCATTTCTAAGTCACGTACTTAGAGATATAGAATTGACATATCATATTCCAAGGATATTTATTAATCTAACATTTATATCGCAATAAATTAAGAATTATTAAATTATAAAAGGAATAATCGATAAAACATAAATATTAATAATTCAAATGTCTTAAACTAAAAAAATTATAGTGTTGTCTCTTGGGCATAAATACTAACAATCTCCCACTTGCACTAGAGCCAATCACCCATGTATCTAATACTCATGGAACTAGTATGACCATTGTGCTTCTGCAGCGACAAAGCCTTAGTCAGTGGGTCTGCAATATTATCATTAATATGCACTTTACATTTATATCTCTGTTAGGTCACACACACTGTAGACGGGGGTTGAATACAGTGTTTACTACAATCAAATCGAATATAAGAACTCAAGTAACAGAAATCAGATTTTATTCAACACAATAAACTCTGTTACAATATGGAACTGTCCTCTCTCAGTGATGAATAAATTATCACGAGAGCTGCTAGGGTTACAATAAATAACTTCGATAATGATAACACATATAGTGTAAACCCTATGCTTGTGTTTATATACTACACAGTTACAAGATAATGTTCTAATTGATATGGAATATAATTCTGCTTCCTAAAATATATCAACTAGTTATCTTTTCTTCCAAGTATTCTATTCTTCATATAATTCTTTCTTCATGCATATTTCTTTCTGTCTTAGTCTCGATCTTCTTTCCTTTCAATCAGCCGCCTGCCTTATCTGAAAGTCATCTTAAGTCCTGATATTATCTCCTGATAAATATCTTCTAATAACTTAAGTTCTGATAACTTAAGTTCTGATATCCTAAGTTCTGTCTTCAGTATAAGTGCTGATTTTCAGTTAAGTACTGATTTGTCCTGTTAGGTAAGATCTGAAAACTAAACACAAATCATATTACACATGACATTATCAAATATATCTAACAATCTCCCCTAACTTGTAAATTAGCATAATATACAAGTTCAACAGATATTTGATAATGTCAAAAACATTAAGTACAAATGCATGAGAATTTGACTAGATAACTACAACTTACAGTCCTTTCAGCTTTACCATCTTTAACTTCTGATAACAGCTTCAGTCTGTATATACTTCAGAATTTAAGTGGTTGTAGATCTTTGACTTGGCTTCAATTTCTGATCTCTTTGATATCAGGAGTTGTTCTGAGATAGTTCTTCAACAAACATCTCTCAACATATTCAAGTTCATTGACCATCCTCCTTTTAGCATTTATCAATTCAGCTGTATCTTCTCCAGTTTGAAAAATAGCTGCTCTGAGATCATTTATCTTAGCTTTTCTTATCTCCTGATCTAGTCTAATCAGATATGCCTTGTCAGACTCTAGATTGAATTCCACAGCTTTATAACCCAGAAAAGTAGTTATAATCTTAGCAGAATTAGCCTTCATTTTGACAATATCACCTTTGTGATCTCTATACTTAGGACAGTTTGTGCTGTCAGACTTTACAGAGTAAAGCTTCTTCTGTCTTTGAATTTGAGACTTTAAATAACCTGCAACACTATCTGTTAATCTGTCTTTCACTTGAAGTAGGAATAGAACATGTTCCAGTTCCTCAAAATACTTCAGTGGTATAGCATTCTGCCTAATCTGGTATATCCTTCCATCTGTCATAAAATATAACAAGATATGTTCTTTCAAGAAGGTATGGTAAACCATTTGTACAGATTCAAGTGGATTCAATCTTTTAGGAGTTGCTCCAGCACCTGGTTCACTTAAGGAAGTTGGATCATTGGTAGTGTTGTGTACTCTTCTTTCATCAGAACTACCCAATCCAGATTTATCTCTTGCTTCCTTTCCTGTAACAACTCTTGCTTTAAAACCACTTGTTGCATTCTTCAAAGGTTGAGCTTGTTTAGCTTTGGTGAATCCTGGTAGGAGTATCTTTGAAGGTTTAACATGAGCAATGTCAGAGGTTTCCTTTTTCTTATCTTCTGATATCAAGCCAACTTGAGCTATGTCAGAGGTTGCTTACTTCACAGTCATATCAGAACTTACTACATCTTGACTCTGAATAACATGAGCCATGTCAGAGGTTGTTTGAAAAATCTTCTTATACATCAGAGTAAGATTAGCATCTTCTTCATCATCAGTTATTTCTTCATCCATGACTGGCATATAAACCTTTACAGGTTCATCAACTTTTTCTTTGCCCTTGGACCTTGGATCAATTTCCACTTGTGATTTGGCTTTGATTGCCTCAGAATTTGTTCGATCCTTTATCACAATACCCTTAGGTTTTGGAAATTTCTTTTCAACAACAGAAGCTTTAGATTTTGTCTTGACACCTTCTGCTTTGAGTCTAGCTTCTTCTTCCTTTAGACTCTCAAAGTCCATTCCTGGATTTTCTTTAAGAAATAACTCCCTTGAAATTTCTTCATCAAGTTCCAGATGTTCACCAGAACTTATCCTTTTACCAGTATCAGAACTTATTCTTCTCCCAGTATCAGAACTTGTTCTTTGACTTGTAATTCTAGCTTTACTTGATGAAAGTCCTTTGCCTTGAATTTTACCTCTACCCTTGTTAGAGTTTGCCTGGTCATCATTTCCATCATCCTTTCCTTTCAGTGTCTGAATAGATTTGCATTTGGACTTAATCACTTTCTCCCCTTTTTTGGCATCAGCAGGTAAATGAAGAGAGACAAGCAATTTCACTGAGGATTGGATCTCATTGAGTTGATTTTAATGAGAAGCTTGATTCTTCAGAATTTCTTCAAGTTGAGTTTGTTGCCTCCCCTAAGTTTTCTCAATGTAGGTAATTCTGTCAAAGGTTGGCTTGAAAAATCTGTTCTTTTCAAGTTTCACATTCATATATTGCTGGATCAAAGTTTCTTGAATTTTATTCACCTTGGCGTGAGTTGTCGAGTGTTGACCTTGAAGGTGCCTAGTACTCAATGCACTAACTCTCACCTGTGCCTTGAAATCATCATTTATTAGCATTTTATCAGCTTTTGCCAGATGCTCAGCAATAATCCTTTCCTCTAGGAGTTTCACTCCAAGGTTTTGGTGCTTCCCCTGTAACAAACTTCTTGACTAAATCAACTTTATTAATTGTTTGTTGAGGTGCATGTCCTGATGGACCAGCTGCATCAACATCTAAATTAGCAGCAGCTTTACCAGTAGTTTCTTCATTGGCAGCATCAAAACTTGTAGATCCTGCAGTATCAGCATCCTCAGATAAAATAGCAATATGTGAGGCTATAGAGGCTTCAACATCAACCTCTAAATTCTGATCTGCAGCTAGGTTCTGATGAACATCCAAAATTGATGTTGTTGGTGGAGTGAGTTGAATTGGTGGAGCTTCCAAGTACAAAACCTCAGGCACAATCAAGTTATGAATATCAATTTCAGCACTTGTACCTGGTTCTTCAGTATGTACTGGATCAACTATAGGTGACATAGGAGGTGTAGGAATTCTGTCTTGAGCAGTTTCTTGTTGTGCAGAAGGAAGTGATTCAATATTAATTGGTTCTGTTGAGATCAGAGATTCCCGATCCTCTTCCTTAGCTTCTTCTACTACATCCTCTGAATCTGACTCAACTATATCCCTGTGAGCTCTCTGTTTCTTTAACTTTTTCAAAGGTGGAGACACTCTAGGAGCTTTTTCATCAGAATTTAACTTTCTAAGCTTTTTGAGGGGCCTAGAACTCCCAATTATATTATCTTTCTGAGAAGAAACCTTCCCAGCTTCTACAACAACAGGTTCTGATATGGGAACCTGTTCCTCAGCATCTGATTCACCTTGCAGAATAATTCTCCTTCTCTTCTGTTGAGTCTGAGGTACTCTCTTAGTCCTCTTGGGTTTGGAAGATGAAGGCTTCACTGTAGGATCTGAATGTTGAGGTTGAGAAGTTTGAGGTGTTTGTGTAGAGGTGGTAGGTGTTAATGGATGAGGTTCTGATGGTTGAACATCAGGATATAGTTCAGTTTATTTAACTAGATCGTAGGTTATTAAGGCTTGTTTAACAGATAAAGGAACTAGGAGGGGTCTTAACACAGCCTTCTTATTATCAGTAGATAATAAGTCATTAAAAGCTCTTTTAGCTAGTCTGAATGATGAAATTAATTCACTAGCTGATTGGGGCTTATCATCACAACAAAAACTATAGATAAGCTAACAGAATCTAGCAAAGTAAACATTATTTCTGTCTTCTTTCATTCTATCCCCAATAAAGCCTAAGACAACACTTGCATAATCAAAATCAGTTTGATTTATGAGAGCATACCCGATTTGTTGGCTGAATATGGGGATTGCATCGAAAATAGAACATTTGTTTGCAAAAGCCTTGGTTATGCAGTTAAAGAAGAAACTCCATTCCCTCCTTATGTAAGATCTCTTCAACTGACCCAGCTTTTCCAATGTCCTCTCATACCCCAGATTGGCCATCATATTTTGAAGAACTGGCTCTTCAACAGTAGAATAAACACAGTTCTCAGGCAGCTACAGTGCTTGTCGAACCGTAGCCAATGTCACGACATGCTCATCCTCCCCTGATGAAAAAATAATACTTGGAGACCCTTGAGCACCACCATCATCATTTACTCCACTTCTCCAGAACTCCAGCACTTGAGAACCAGAGACTTCATTCGGTTCGGTCAGAGCGTACCCAATATCAGATTTAGTAAGAAAGTCCTGAATGAAGTGAAGTTCTGATGGGGCTTCTGATTTGCTAAGAATAGCGGAGAAGTTAAAACAAACTTAGCTCCATCAAAAATTACATCTTTTGGTGCCATCTCTGTAAGAAATTAAGTGAATAAGAGAATGTTTGCAAAGTGTTTGTAAAAAGTCCTGAGAGAAAAACAGCGTCAGAAAATAAAAGAGAGAGAGAGAGAGAGAGAAAGCGAAAGAGATTTAGAATAGAAAAGTAAGTAAAATATTAGTAAATCTTTTATCTCTCACATATATACTCTCTCCACTCAACAGTTGTATGTTTGAAGCATGAGATACACTTTATGAAAGGAATATGTCCTAAGTCCAATCATGTATCAGGATTTAGGAATAACTTTTAGGTAATCTATTTTGATTTCATTGATATTAATAAAAGACTTGTTTTGTTTTTATTACGGGCTCTATCTATTTAAGTGTTTAAATAAGATATACCATAGTTTAGAGTAAAGCTTTTTATGGATTATGATGAGATCATAATAGTGAGACCTAAAAAGATGATAACTCTAAACTTAAATAGTTCCTGGTCATAGGATTACTAACTGGTAATTAATAATCTGCAAAGATCGGTACATACTATGCTTGCTTCATTATGAAGGATGTCTGTTCTCATAGACATTTGTGTGGTGACACTATAGCTAGTATGTAGGTGCTTATTATAGAATAAGTTCACTGAACATGACTCGCACAGCTGAACAACTGATGGAGTTCACTCACGTGTCTGCAGTTGTTCACATAGTGATAGTTGTACAAGTATCCTTAGACTTGAGGTCATCATAGTCATCTTGTGTACACTGAACTATGCTTTGGTTTAGTTCTTAGTCTCCAGGGACAATTATTAGGGCTCTTCTGGGTATAGGAATTTGTACACGAAGATAGTGTATGATCAATAAAGGATCTACCCCTTCCAGTGAAGGAAGCGAATGTTCAAGGCTGATCCACTTATGCTAGTTCAGGAATCTCTGGCCAGATTGAATGAAATTAGAAAGGAGTTTCTAATTTGCATAGAACTACGCATAGTAAATGGTAAGCAAGTGATTGAATTAGATAGGCTTCACACGAGATCCATGCCTTGTATTTAATCGGAACATTGTAGGGTAGAAGGAGTTTATTGTACGGTAACTATTCACTAAATAGGTTCTTGGTATTCTAAGCAGTGAATTCATATTATCCGGATAGTCGCGATATGCTGAGAAGTATCCCTCACGATGTAGAATAAATGTGATTAATTAATTAATCATATTTAATAAATTAGAGAATTTATATAAATAATGATAAAATAGTTTTATTATTATTTATTTCTACTACCGGCTTAATATTGAACCTACAGGGTCACACCATAAAAAGAGAATGATTTAATGGTGGAGGAATTAATTAATAATGGCTAATAATTATTTATTTATGAAATAAATAATTAATTGGCAAATTTAATAATTGATTAAATGAGATTTAATTGATTATAAATTAATTAAGAAAAGTTCTTAATATTATTAATTAAATGATTTAATTTTTGAAAATTAAATCAAGAGAGAGAATTATTTCTAAAGTGTTTAGAAAAAGGATTAATGATTAAAAGGTGTTTTAATTATTAATGAGAATAATAAATGGGATAATAATAATAATATTTATGGGAAAATTTCAGCTGAAAATTTTGCCTATAAATACACTATTATAGACCCTAATTTTATTTCAACCTTGAAACTCGAAAACCCAAAAAATTTGGAAAACCCAATTCTCTCCACCTCCTTCCTCCTCCTTAACATCGTTTTCTTGGTGGATACCGGTGGAGTGCTTCACACTTGAGGAGCAACCGCTAAGGATCTCTGATCGTTGTCTCCGAATTAATTTAAAAGGTTAGATTCGATCCCTCGAATTTTTATTCATGATCTGTATGCTTTTATTTGGATTTTATATGTGTAAAAGTGTTTTACCATGCCCCCGCTGTGTTAAAAATCCAACAATGGTATCAGAGCATAGGTTGTATGCTTATAGATCTGTGGTAAAAATTTCAGAATTTTATGTGCTTGTATGAATTAATTATGATTTTTACAAGTTATATTATGGATTAATTTTGTCTGATGAGAAATCGTTTCTCAGAATAATTTTGAATGTTGATCGGGGTTCTACAAGTGTTGTAGATCGTCTGGGTATTTTTTTCATAATTTTAGGATGTATAGATTTTTTATTATGAATTTTTGAAGTTCTTGCAATTAAAATTCGTAATTAAATATGTATATATATATATAAATTGATTGTAAGTATTGTAACTCAATTATTCAAGAGGCTAAAGTTTGATTAGGGAATAACATTAGATGTAATTGACAAGAGTTGTCTGCCTATTGAACATTACATGGCGTTTCGTGCCACAGCCGGGGTTGTGTAATGGAATGTAGGATCCCTATTCCCACTAGCATTATGAATGCTTAATTTTTCACGTAGGGGGTAGAATAAATTAGATAAACTAGTGGGAGCCACTTATGAATAAAGACCCGATTCATATAGTGTTTTAAAATGAAATCGAATATTTGCTAAGTGTTGTTATGTGTTTATCATTTACAGATTTACTTTGTACATTATGTCTTCTGCACTATCACTCAGGAGCATACTAGATGCTCACAAATTGACTGGTCCTAATTATGCTGACTGGCTTCGAAACTTGAGAATTGTTCTCAGGATTGAGAAGCTGGAATACGTGATTGACTCACCTAAGCCTACTGAACCTGCTAGTGATGCACATAATGATGAACATGTTGTGTATCGTAAGTGGACAGATGATGCAAATGTTGCTCAATAAATCATGCTAGCTTCCATGAACATTGAGCTACAGAAGCAACATGAGCATATGGATGCTCACACTATCCTCATGCATCTACAAGAGTTGTATGATGTGGCGGGGAGGATAGCTCGATATGAGATATCGAAGGAGCTGTTCGGGTGTAGGATGTCTGAGGGATCATCTGTGAATGACCATGTACTTAAGATGATCAATTTGATTGAACGTCTTGGACAACTTGGTTTTGCCATGGATGGGGAGCTGAGCCAAGACTTGGTCTTGCAATCGCTTCCGAGTTCGTTCTCGCAGTTTGTTGTGAACTTTCACATGAATAAGTTGGATGTCAGCCTGCCTGAACTCCACAACATATTGAAGACTGCGGAATCAAATTTCTCCCCTAAGAAGAGTTCTGTTCTTCTAATTGGTGAAGGTTCCAATCCTAAGAAAAGGAAGAGGAACTCTTCCAAGAAGAAGAAAGTAGGTGAGAAAACGCCGGTTCCACCAAAAGCTGAAGACCCCAAGAGCAAAGTTGTTTGCTTTCACTGTAACAAGGTGGGGCACTGGAAGAGGAACTGCAAGGTTTACCTTGCAGAATTGAAGAAGAAGAAGGGTAGTGAGACTACCGCTTCTGATTCAGGTATGTTCATGATAGAAGTGAATATGTCATTTCTACTTGGGTATTAGATACCGCCTGTGGTCTCATATCTGCAATTTGTTGCAGGGACCAAGGAGAAGTAGGACTCTTGAGGAAGAGGAGGTGATTCTACTGATGGAAATGGAGCAAGAGTTGCTGCTGTAGATGTAGAATCGTTTCATTTACATAGGCCTACAGGCAAGACTATTGTTTGAAATAATTGTTATTTTGTTCCCTCGATTGTGAGGAATATTATTCCCATGTTAGACTTGGGTGGATTTTTCATTTATTATTGAGAATAATGAATGTTCTATTCTTAGAGATAATATTCTTTATGGACGTGGTACTTTAAATAATGGTCTGTATATATGTGACATAATTTACTTCAGATTGAACAAACTAATAAAAGAAAAGGGATGATGAAAATCTCACTTTATAGTGGCACTGCAGTCTCCATTTAGTGGACATGGAGAGAGGGCTGCAGATTTGCTAGGAATGGTATACACAGTTGTATGTGGACCAATGTCTACGCAAGCCATAGGTGGATTTTCATCCTTCATTACATTCATAGATGATAGATCTGGATTCAGATATGTGTTTGATGAAACACAAGTCTGAGGCCTTTGAAAAGTTCAAAGAATATAAGTATGAAGTGGAGAAACAACCAAACATAGTATTATAACTCTTCGATCAGATCGAGGTGGTGAATACTTTAATGGAGTGTTTCTAGATTATCTCAAAGTAAATGGTATAGTCTCCCAGTGGACTCCTCCAGATTAGTATCGGAAAGGAGAAATCGAACTTTGTTAGACATAGTTCGGTCCATGATGAGCTATGCAAATCTTCCAGTATTCCTATGGGGTTATGCATTGGAAACCTCAGCATATTTACTGAATAAGGTGCCTTCCAAAATCTGTTCCTCAAACTTCGTATGAGATATGGAAAGAAAGGAAACCGAGTCTTAAACACGTTAAGATTTGGGGATGTCCAGCTTATGTCAAGAAAGTTGACCCAGATAAGCTGGAATATCGATCCGTAAGATGTAGTTTTGTGGGATATCCTAAAGACACTTTAGGGTATTACTTTTACACCGATCATCGGGTGTTTGTCTCCAGACATGCTACCTTCTTGGAAAAGGAGTTTATCCTTGAAGGAAACAGTGGGAGCAAAATTGAACTTGATGAAGTTCAAGAAGCACAAACTACTACGGATCAAGAGGAAACACCTGTTCTGACTGAACAACCTTTTGTGGAATAGCCCATTCATAGAACAGGGAGAGTGTCTCGCCAACCTGAGAGGTATTATGGCCTTGTCATTGAGAATGACAATGAGTTGTCGATCATTGATGATGACGACCCTATGACCTATAATGAGGCTATGAGTAGTGTTGACTCAGAGAAATGGCATAGTGCCATGAAATCCGGAATGGAATCTATGTATACGGTATACGTAAGAATGATTAGAGCAGATGGCCAGGTGGAGACCTTTAAGGCCAGGCTTTTGGCAAAAGGATTCAAACAAAGGCAATGGATTGACTTTGATGAAACCTTTTACCTGTAGCCCTGTTAAAATCAGTTCGGATTTTGCTTGCGATTGCTGCTTACTACGACTATGAGATCTGGCAATTAATCAGATGGTTTTCTTTCCAAGAGAAATGAAAACCTAGTGTGTAAGCTACTGCGAACCATATGTGGTTTAAAGCAAGCTTCTCGAAAGATGGAACATTCATTTTGATGAGACAATCAAAGAGTTTGATTTTATCAAAAACGCAGATGAACCATGCGTCTACAAAAGGGTTAATGGGAGCGCGGTAACATTTCTTGTATTGTATTGAATTAGAGTTGACACACATAACAACATAGCAGACCCACTCACAAAGCTACTTTATGAAAGTCATTTTGATCGTCATGAAGACAAGATGAGTATTAGATACCAGAGTGATTGGCTTTAGTACAAGTGGGAGATTGAAAGGAATATGTCCTAAGTCCAATCATGTATTAGGATTTAGGAATAACTTTTATGTAATCTGTTTTGA
Source organism: Apium graveolens (assembly GCF_009905375.1). Classification (NCBI taxonomy): domain Eukaryota; kingdom Viridiplantae; phylum Streptophyta; class Magnoliopsida; order Apiales; family Apiaceae; genus Apium; species Apium graveolens. Next base: position 270,126,478 of record NC_133652.1, on the reverse strand, counting down.
TTTCATTGATATTAATAAAAGACTTGTTTTGTTTTTATTACGGGATCTATCTATTTAAGTGTTTAAATAAGATATACCATAGTTTAGAGTAAAGCTTTTTATGGATTATGATGAGATCATAATAGTGAGACCTAAAAAGATGATAACTCTAAACTTAAATAGTTCCTGGTCATAGGATTACTAACTGGTAATTAATAATCCGCAAAGATCGGTACATACTATGCTTGCTTCATTATGAAGGATGTCTGTTCTCATAGACATTTGTGTGGTGACACTATAGCTAGTATGTAGGTGCTTATTATAGAATAAGTTCACTGAACATGACTCGCACAGCTGAACAACTGATGGAGTTCACTCACGTGTCAGCAGTTGTTCACATAGTGATAGTTGTACAAGTATCCTTAGACTTGAGGTCATCATAGTCATCTTGTGTACACTGAACTATGCTTTAGTTTAGTTCTTAGTCTCCAGGGACAATTATTAGGGCTCTTCTGGGTATAGGAATTTGTACACGAAGATAGTGTATGATCAATAAAGGATCTACCCCTTCCAGTGAAGGAAGCGAATGTTCAAGGCTGATCCACTTATGCTAGTTCAGGAATCTCTGGCCAGATTGAATGAAATTAGAAAGGAGTTTCTAATTTGCATAGAACTACGCATAGTAAATGGTAAGCAAGTGATTGAATTAGATAGGCTTGACACGAGATCCATGCCTTGTATTTAATCGGAACATTGTAGGGTAGAAGGAGTTTATTGTACGGTAACTATTCACTAAATAGGTTCTTGGTATTCTAAGCAGTGAATTCATATTATCCGGATAGTCGCGATATGCTGAGAAGTATCCCTCACGATGTAGAATAAATGTGATTAATTAATTAATCATATTTAATAAATTAGAGAATTTATATAAATAATGATAAAATAGTTTTATTATTATTTATTTCTACTACCGGCTTAATATTGAACCTACAGGGTCACACCATAAAAAGAGAATGATTTAATGGTGGAGGAATTAATTAATAATGGCTAATAATTATTTATTTATGAAATAAATAATTAATTGGCAAATTTAATAATTGATTAAATGAGATTTAATTGATTATAAATTAATTAAGAAAAGTTCTTAATATTATTAATTAAAGGATTTAATTTTTGGAAATTAAATCAAGAGAGAGAATTATTTCTAAAGTGTTTAGAAAAAGGATTAATGATTAAAATGTGTTTTAATTATTAATGAGAATAATAAATGGGATAATAATAATAATATTTATGGGAAAATTTCAGCTGAAAATTTTGCCTATAAATACACTATCATAGACCCTAATTTTATTTCAACCTCGAAACCCGAAAACCCAAAAAGTTTGGAAAACCTAATTCTCTCCACCTCCTTCCTCCTCCTTAACATCGTTTTCTTGGTGGATACCGGTGGAGTGCTTCACACTTGAGGAGCAACTGCTAAGGATCTCTGATCATTGTCTCCGAATTAATTTAAAAGGTTAGATTCGATCCCTCGAATTTTTATTCATGATCTGTATGCTTTTATTTGGATTTTATATGTGTAAAAGTGTTTTACCATGCCCCCGCTGCGTTAAAAATCCAACACTTTACACCCGGCACCATGTGTACAGTCAGTAATCGGTTAGAAAAAGAGTTAATTGGCACGTAAAATAAGCAATAATTACCATGCACATGCAGTTTTTCAGGACATACACGTTAACCACTAACCCATAATGATTATGACTGTTGTATCTCACATTAACCAATATTCTGTAAAAATATTATCGTTCAGGTAATGACCAAAAATAAACCAAGTAAATAAATACTGCCACGTCAGCATCAGAACTTGATTATTATCAGGATTTAAAAGTCATCAGAATATGGCTCCTTAACTCGAAAAGTGAATGTGTATTCCTGTAATTCTTCACACAAATACTGATATGGTTTCATCAGAACTTAATCATCGGAACTTCCATCAGAACTTGTCCTCAGGATTTATGCAATCTGACACATAAACTGTTCATCTAAAACAACATTTATCACCATAGTAATTTTCATCATTCATATGGAGTGTAAGTGTGTGCATTGAGCTAAATATCAGACAAAGAGTAAAGTCTGATTCACTTCAGTACATCTTAGAAATAAGGCATAACTAAGAACTTTGCTCAAAATCTGTCATTATTCTGAAGTCTACTTTAGAATGAGTTCATGCATGAGTCCACCTCAACTGTTTTGTGCTCATTTTATGCATCTTTTGAAATTCCATTTTACAGTGGCTTCTCAGTGTAAGTGAGTCACGACTGCTTATCAGAATTTATGCTATTATTAGATTATTTTTCCAGTAATCATAGAGTGTGAAAAGTCACCAAGAAAATTTTATTTTGTTTTTCTAATGCATATTACTTAATACCAGCAATGCACTTGGGTCTTCCCTTCCACATTTTTACTCTAGATCTCAAAGGAATACCTGATATTTATTTCTTTTCTTTTCTTTTTCTTTTGATAAGTGAGACTTATCAGCACTTAGTACATCCATCAGATTTACTAACATCAGAACTTAACAAATAAGAAGCATTTATTCTAGTTTTTGACTTAGTAATAAGATACACAAAGTAAACTTAACTAAGCTCAATATCAGAATTTGCTTGTGTTAAAAGATTTCCACATAAACAATTACTTCAAATTTGGGATCTTTAGTACATTAAAGACTACTAGGTCAGCATCTAGCACAGTTATCCTCATTGGATTGAATAGTCACAGAAACATTCATATCACTATCAGAGTTTAGAAATTCACTTCAGACAACAATCAGCACTTAAGCAAATTTCAATTTAAGCACAGAATACACAAAGATAGTAATATCTGTAAATACTGATCATAAAGTCTGATGTATCAAAACATAAACTAAGCAGATTTAGAGAAAGAACCTGAAACCATTCCAAGTTCATTTACCAATCTTGTAAAAGTAGCTTCACACAGTGGTTTTGTGAAGATATCTGCTAGTTGTAGATCTGTTGGAACAAAATGCAATTCCACTGTACCTTCATCCACATGTTCCCTTATGAAGTGGTACCTAATACTGATGTGCTTTGTCATTGAGTGTTGAACTGGATTACCTGTCATAGCAATAGCACTTTGATTATCACAGTAAATAGGGATTTTAGAAAATTCTAACCTATAATCCAGTAACTGATTCTTCATCCAAAGAATCTGTGCACAACAACTTCCTGCAGCAATGTATTCTACTTCTGCAGTTGATGTGGAAATTGACTTCTGTTTCTTGCTAAACCAAGAAACCAATCTGCCTCCAAGAAATTGGCAGCTTTCACTTGTGCTTTTCCTGTCAATTTTACATCCTGCAAAATTTGCATCTGAGTAACCTATTAGTTTAAAGTCTGATTGTCTAGGATACCACAATCCCAGATCAACTGTACCCTTAAGGTACTTGAAAATTCTTTTCACAGCTGTTAAGTGAGGTTCTCTTGGATCTGCTTGAAATCTTGCACAAAGACAGGTAGCATACATGATATCAGGTCTACTTGCAGTTAGATAGAGTAGTGAACCAATCATACCTCTGTAATTAGTAATATCTACTGATTTACCAGTATCCTTATCCAACTTTGTTGCAGTGGCCATAGGAGTGGATGCACTTGAACAATCTTGCATTCCAAATTTCTTCAACAAATTTCTGGTGTACTTAGATTGACAAATAAAAGTTCCTTCTTCATTCTGCTTGACTTGAAGGCCCAAAAAATAGTTAAGTTCTCCCATCATACTCATTTGATATCTTGACTGCATCAGCTTGGCAAACTTCTTACAAAGTTTGTCATTTGTAGAACCAAAAATGATATCATCAACATATATTTGCACCAAAAGTAAGTCCTTTCCATGGTTGAGGTAGAACAGTGTTGTGTCAATAGCCCCTCTGTTAAATCCACTTTCCAGAAGAAACTGAGCTAATGTCTCATACCATGCTCCTGGAGCTTGCTTAAGGCCATAAAGTGCTTTATCAAGTCTGTAGACGTGATTAGGAAATTTGGGATCTACAAAGCCTGGAGGTTTTTCAACATGTACATCTTCTTCCAATTCTCCATTGAGAAAAGCACTTTTCACATCCATTTGAAAGATTTTAAACTTCTTGTGAGCAACATAAGCCAAAAATATCCTTATGGCTTCCAATCTAGCAACTGGTACAAATGTTTCATCATAATCAATTCCCTCCTGTTGAGAGTATCCTTTTGCAACCAGCCTTGCTTTGTTCCTTGTAATTATGCCATCACTGTCAGTTTTGTTTCTGAACACCCACTTTGTACCAACAACAGACCTATTCTTTCGTCTTGGCACTAGGGTCCATACTTTATTTCTTTCAAATTCATGTAACTCTTCCTGCATTGCTTGCACCCAATCAGCATCTTGAAGAGCTTCTTCCACTTTCTTTGGTTGAGTCTGAGAAAGAAAAGAATGATAGAGACATTCATTTGATGTAGCTGTTCTAGTTCTGACACATGCATCATGATTTCCAATAATTAAGTCAGGTGTATGTGCTTTAGTCCACTTCCTTGCAGATGGAAGGTTTTCTCTAGAACTGGATGCTCCCCCATGATCCATGCTGTCTCCATCAACTTTTTTTGATGCTCCTCCTGAAATTATGCTCTCTGAGTTGGATCCTTCAGAATTTGAGTTTCTAGAAATATCAGAACACAAGTTTCCAGAATTATCAGAACTTGGCCCATCAGAACTTGACGAATCAGAACTTGAAGAGCCTGTTGTAGATTCTGATGCTTCTTGGGATGTCGTTGGATCTTCAGTATGCTCCCCCTGCACATGTGCATTTTCTTTAGGCGTAGTCACCACATTTTCAATAACATCAGAGTTTAATCCATCAGAGTTCGCAGTATCATAATTTAGACTGTCAGGATTTACAGAATCAGAATTTAAAACTTCATTTTCGAATCTCAGCTGATCATGATATTGAAATCTTCAAGTTCAGTAATCTTTTTATCATTAAAAGAGACATTGATAGATTCCATGACAACCCTTGTTCTTAAATTGTAGACTCTGAAGGCTTTTGTAGAAAGTGGATATCCAACAAAAAATCCTTCATCAACTTTTAGATCAAATTTGGATAGCTGTTCAGGTGGAGTCTTAAGAACAAAACACTTGCATCCAAATACATGAAAATACTTCAGATTTAGCTTCTTTTTCTTCACCATCTCATATGGTGTTTTTCCATGCTTGTTGATAAGTGTTGCATTCTGAGTAAAACAAGCAGTCTGCACAGCTTCAGCCCAAAGTAGGTTGGCAACTTTGCTTCATCAAGTATAGTTCGTGCATCTTCAATAAGAGTTCTATTCTTTCTTTCAACAACTCCATTTTGCTGTGGAGTTCCAGGAGCAGAAAATTCCTGCTTTATTCCATGGCCTTTGCAGAACTCTTCCATGATCAAATTCTTGAACTCAGTGCCATTATCACTTCTTATGATCTTCACAGAATCTTTGACCAATTTATCCAGTTGCTTGACATGATCAATCAAGATAGATGCAGTTTCACTTTTTGTGTGCAAGAAATACACCCATGTGTATCTGGTGAACTCATCCACTATGACCATAGCATATTTCTTCTTTGCAATAGACATGACATTAACTGGACCAAATAGATCAACATGTAGTAGGTGATAAGGCTCAAGAATTGATGATTCAGTCTTGCTCTTGAATGAAGATTTTCTTTGTTTTTCCTTCTGACATGAATCACAAAGGCCATCAGGAGCAAATACTGATTTTGGCAATCCTCTCACAAGATCTTTCTTGACCAGTTCATTTATATTGTTAAAATTTAAATGAGAGAGTTTCTTGTGCCAATCCCAGCTTTCTTCAATTGATGCTCTACTTAACAGACAGATTGCAGAACCATCAGTACTTGTTGAAAGCTTGGCTTCATAAATGTTACCATGCCTGTATTCTTTCAGAACAACTTTGCCTGTAGATTTGCTTACAACTTCACAGTGTTCTTCAAAGAAATCCAGATGATAACCTCTGTCACAGATTTGACTCACACTTAGCAGATTATTTTTATGTCCTGATACCAGAGCTACTTTTTCAATGATGACATTCCCAAGATTGATATTGCCATATCCTAGAGTTTTTCCAATGTTGCCATCTCCATAAGAAACACCTGGGCCAGCATTCTCCACAAAGTCTGATAGCAGGGCTTTATTTCCAGTCATATGTCCTGAACATCCACTGTCCAGAACTAGGATGTTTTTTCTGTTGCCCTGCAATCACAAAGACCACTAATGATTAGTTTTAAGGACCCAGACTTGCTTGGATCCTTTGGCCTTTTTAAGTTTGTTAACATTTGCAGCGGATTTAGCATCTGAGTTTATATTAACAGTTTTCTTATCAGAATTTGCAATATCAGACTTTGCGTCAGAACTTATACTAGAAGGAATAATGCTAACTTTCTTTACAGAAGGTTTTATTTGATAATAATCATATTACAAACTATGATATACCTTACAAGTATAAATGGAATGCCATAAACTACCACAATGAAAACAAGGATTTTGTGGCTTATATCTAACAAACTAACTCTTAACTCCTGACTTAGAGGGTAAGGAGTTTATATTCTTATTCTTCCTGCAAAAAGCAGCCAGATGGTTAGAATTTCCACAGTTATGACATGTTTTTCTAGGAGCATTAGGAACGAGCTTATAATTGTTACTTTTGTTCACACCTTCCTTTTCATTCCTATTTTTCCTAGGTGGCTTTACCTTGTTTACATTCTTAACATCTTTCAGCTTATGCTTAAGCTGCTTCTTAGTCATTAAGCCTATGTTAACTTCAGTTGGCTTATCCTGTTTAGGTTTGTCAGAAGTTACTTTCTCCTTAACTTCTGATTTCTCAATTTCAGACTTTACAGTTACAAACTTAACAGGATTTACCTTTGGTTTTTGTTTAACAACTATAGGCTCAGTTTCTACAGTTCCCTTACTGTTCTTATCATCTCCATAACCTAAGCCCTCTTTCCAGTTTCCACTACTAAGAATATCCTGAGTTGCTTTACCAGAGTTAGTCCAAGTCCTGATAATTTCTCTTTCCTTTTCTAACTCAGTTTTTAGAGATTCATTCATTTTTAGCACTTCATCCCTAACATAAAAGGCATCATCTCTATCTTTCTGAGTTTGATGGAACATGACTAACTCTTTTTCTAAATAATCATTCCTCTTTTTATAAGCAAGATTTTCAGAAGTTAATCTTTCACATGTTAAAGTTTGATCTTTATAACTAATGAACATGGTTTTAAGATATCTTCTCAACTCAGTAATATCATCAGTATGAAAGGCATAAGTAGTTTGAGGTACCATTAAGTCAGCAGTATCAGAACTGCTATCAGCATTTGCCATCAAGGCATAGTTTTCCTCATCCTCAGAATCTGAAGCATCTGACCAGCTTTTCTTCTTTGTGACAAAAGCCTTGCCTTTATCACTTTTTCCTTTTTCCTTTTCTGCAATCAGGAGATATGTGGCCTTTCTTACCACAGTTATAGCATTTAACATTTGAGTAATCTCCTCTGTCAGACTTTCCTCTTTTGCCTTCATATTTTCTGAAACCTTTCTTTTCAGAACTTGCACCTTTCCTGGAAAACTTCTTTCCCCTCCCGAATTTCCTGTATGCAATCTTTGTGATTCCTTTCACCATAAGAGCACACAGCTTCATCATCTCCTCATCAGGGTCCATCTCAGGTATACTTTCAGTTTTTGAGTCATCATCACTATCAGAACTTGATGACTCAGTATCAGACTTTGTGATGAGAGCCTTGCCTTTGCCTTTCTTTGAGGAAGCAACTTTGGGACTTTCCTCCTCAGCCACAAAAACAACAGTCCTTGACTTTCTTTCATTCCTCTTGCTTCTTTGTTCCATCTCAAGTTCATGAGTCTTGAGCATCCCATAAATTTCATCAAGAGTTGTTTTATCAAGATTATAGTTGTCTCATATTACTGTGGCCTTCAAATCCCATCTTTCCGGAAGAGCTAACAGGAATTTAAGATTTGAATCTTCAATCTCATACTCTTTGTCAACTAGGGACAAATCATTCAAGAGTTTGACAAATCTGTCATATAAATCAGTTAATGACTCATCAGGCTTTGAGTCAGAGTGCTCATACTCTTGAGTGAGTATAGTCTTCCTGTTCTTCTTGATTGAATCAGTTCCCTGACACCTTATTTCCAAAGTATCCCATATCTATTTTGCATTTTTGCATTGAATTACCCTGTTTGACATGACATTATCAATGGCACTATGCAGCAAGTGTCTTACCTTTGCATCCTTCGCAATCGATGAGATATCTTCAGCAGTGTAATCACTTTTCTCCTTTGGTACAGACTTTGCTGGCTGACCTGCAACTTCCACAGTGAGTTTGGTTGGCATATGTGGTCCTTCATAAATCCTGTCGAGATATTCTGGATCTGTAGCTTCCAGAAACATAGCAATCTTCACTTTCCATATGGAATACTCAGAAGGTTTCAACATGGGAACTCTTATAGTCTCATATCGACTATGAGTTATGGTTTTTCGAGGTTCTTCAGTTTTGGTGGGCTTGGTTGGAGTTTCTTCTTCAGACATGATTGTTTTTGGATCTTAAACCGTTTGTGTGTTAACAGATCTGCTCTGATACCACTTGTTAGGTCACACACACTGTAGAAGGGGGTTGAATACATTGTTTACTACAATCAAATCGAATTTAAGAACTCAAGTAACAGAAAACAGATTTTATTCAACACAATAAACTCTGTTACAATATGGAACTGTCCTCTCTCAGTGATGAACAAATTATCACGAGAGCTGCTAGGGTTACAAAGAATAATAACTTCGATAATGATAACACATATAGTGTAAACCCTATGCCTGTGTTTATATACTACACAGTTACAAGATAATCTTCTAATTGATATGGAATATAATTCTGCTTCCTAAAATATATCAACTAGTTATCTTTTCTTCCAAGTATTCTATTCTTCATAGAATTCTTTCATCATGCATATTTCTTTCTGTCTTAGTCTCGATCTTCTTTCCTTTCAATCAGCCGCCTGCCTAATCTGAAAGTCATCTTAAGTCCTGATATTATCTCCTGATAAATATCTTCTGATAACTTAAGTTCTGATAACTCAAGTTCTGATATCTTAAGTTTTGTCTTCAGTATAAGTGCTGATTTCTAGTTAAGTACTGATTTGTCCTGTTAGGTAAGATCTGAAAACTAAACACAAATCATATTACACATGACATTATCAAATATATCTAACAATCTCCTTGATCATTAATCTCATTAATAAGGTGATATCGCCTAAGGACATGCCTAAATAGTCTCTTTGGCTATTTCAAAATCATCAATCTATTTGGCTTCCATTATAGAAACATCAATGCTCGTATTGTGAACTATTCCAGCTAACATCACTTATATTTAGACAAAACACAAAACAGACATAAACATATAATCATCCTTGTTTGTCCAAAAATTAGGTTCAAAAACTAGCATCAATGTTACCCTTTACAACTAGTTCCCTATCTTCTACTTTTCAAGTACTTAAGAATGTTATTGAAAACTATCCAGTGACCTTCATCTAGATTAGACTGGTATCTACTCATCATGCTCAAACCATATGAAATATCAGGATAAATACATATCATTATACATATTATAGATCCAATTGCTGAAGCATATGAAACTTTCTCAAATGGCCCTTATCATCTTCTTGAGGCTTGCTTCAATCTATAAATAGATAGAAGAAACTTACTTACCATCTTAGCAAACTTTAGATCGACAAAACCCTCAGGTTGTATCATATATACATCCTCTTCAAGGCTCCAATGTAAGAAAGCGGTTTTGACATCCATTTGCCAAATCTTATATTCAAAGTAAGCAGCTATTGCTAGCAAAATCCTAATGGACTTGACCATAACAACTGATGAAAAGAGTCTCATCATAGTCTATACCATGAATTTGTTTGAAACCTTTTGCCACTAGTCGCGCCTTATAGGTTTGTACTTTACCACCCATACCGATTTTCTTCTTGAAAACCATCTTGCACCCTATAGGTTTTACCCTTTCGGGTGGATCAACTAAAGACAATACTTTATTTTGATACATGGATTCCATCTCAGATTTTATGGCCTCCAGCCATCTTTCGGAGTTTGGATTGTTCATTGCATCTTGGTAGGTAAGATGCTCATCATTATCCGTAAGCATCACATCACCATCTTAAGTAAGAGGAATCCATAATTTCTCTCGGGCTCATGGTGAATCCTACTAGATCTACGAACAACCTGTGTTTTCTGAACATGATTACTTTCAACATTTTGATGTACATCCTTACTTGTTCCAACTCTGGTTCAATGTTATCATGTGATTCTCGATCTTCATCGATATGTACATTCCTCCCACTGGTTTTCTTAGAAAGTAGTTCTCCCTCAAGAAATACAGCGATCCGAGCAACAAACACTTTATTCTCGGAAGGATTATAAAAACTACACCCTCTATTTTCACTTGCGTATCCCACAAAATAGCATCCACTTAATTTTGGTCCAAGCTTATCACAGGCTAAACGTTTCACAAATGCTTCACATCCCCAAATTTTCATAAATGACATGCTGTGACATTTCTCATTCCAGATCTTATATGGAGCCTTTTGAACCACTTTTGTCGAAACTCGGTTTAGTGTATATGCAGCCGTTTCTAGAACATAACTTCAAAAAATAATTGAAAGATCTGCTTGACTCATCATCGATCGCACCATGTCCAATAAGGTACGGTTTCTCCTCTCAGAATCTCTATTCTGTTGAGGTGCTCCAAAAGGAGTAAGTTGTGATATAATATCACACTCTTTCAAGAAACTCTTGAATTTGAGGCTTAAGTATTATCCTCCACGATCAGATCGTATAACTTTTATACTTTTCCATGTTTGCTTTTCTACTTCGGCCTTATATTCTTTGAACATTTTAAAAGAATCAGATTTGTTCTTTATAAGAACCACATATTTATATCTACTGAAATCATCAGTAAATGTTATAAAGTAGTATAAGCCACCCCTTGTCATCAAACACATTCGACCACATACATCATTATGTATAAGTCCTAATCGTTCAGTGGCCATTTCACATGATCAGGTAAAAGAAGCTTTAGTCATTTTGCCAATGCAACAAATTTCATATCTTTTGTATGATTATGTAACTCAGAAATGTGTTTCTCATGAATATGGCCTAAACGACAATGCTAGAGGTAATCTTTGATTTTAGTTATCGTAGAACATATAAATTGTTAACTAATTGTGCAACATTACAAGTCTTATCATTGAAATAGAATAAAAAACTGTTGTTCATTTATTAAAATGAAATACCTTTCTTGTACTGACAAGAAATTGATATATGTTTTCGCTAAAAGAATGCACGTAATAACAATTTACCAAGTTCTAAACTTCGCCTTATGAGAAAAATTAGGCACCGAGTTCCTCCAACTAGAGCAACAACTTTTGCTCCAATTCTAACCTGATACATGAAGCTTGACCATTGCTTGTATTCTTCTTCAGATCTTCCAAAAAAGCTCGACAGTTTAACTTCCAATCATACAGTTATTTCCACAGAAGTGACAATCATCTCCTTTAGCAACACCACTATCAGGCTTCAAAAGTCCTTTGGGATTGGACTTTGGTTTGGCACCGAATAATATCAAATCTTCACCTTGCCTGTCCATTATCCTCTCCCATTTGCATTCCACGTGTACAGCATCAATATGGACGTAGTTCATGCCTTTACCATGTTGTTTTCAGCAGTTTTAAAGTGCCTAACAACTCAGTGGGTATTTTATCTATCTCATTCATTTTGTTCATAACAACTGGGAATAGAAGTTGTTCAAAGATTTCCTGATCAAATCAAACTGTCTCTAGATCAATCTTGAAACCCAAAATATCAAGGTACGTATACTTATCTTCTTTAGAACATGTGGTCTAACCGGATATCATTCTCCAATTAATACAAAATTATAGTGCCTTGTTATTATCAAATCTTTCTGATGAGGCTATCCTTCAAACATCCTTTGAAGGTGCTCAATCACATCATAAGCATCACTATGCTCTTGTTGCTTCTAAAGCTCAACACTCATAATTGCAAGCATGAGACATGAAATATCAGTTGCATAATCAGTTTGCTTGTGGTAAGCATTTTGTTCAGCACATGTTTCATTCTCAGCTAGAAGAAGTAAGGGAGGGGATTGAGTGACATCCTTGAACCTGAGGATAATCCTCAAGTTCCCATGTCACTCGAGGAAATTATTTTATGTTAGCGTGTGCTTCTCAAGGACTATTACATAGAGAAGTCATTTGTGTTATTTGTCATTTGATATCTATACTACTAAAGTACATAAAATGAATTAGTCTACAGATGATCATAAAATTATGTTCAAATGATTATTCATATATATATTCATAATATACATCTCCCACTATTTTTATCAAATAAATAGCCCTAACTATTAATTCAGAAAGAATATCTTCTATATCCTTTCTAGTGAGCCAAGATCCATATCCCACCATGTATTAGGCCATCTTTGGCTTTTCTCCTAAAATATGATGATTATTTAGGTAGACAATATTTGTCAATTATATCAACTATATAACTCTTGGATAGCTTGGTAGAACAACATTTGTTCATATCTATATAATAAATCTCGCCAAACTCTATGCCTCTAAGTTCACAATCCTATTGTGGTAACTTAGTTAAGTCAAACCCAATAGTCAAAAAGTATCAATATACTTCAACACATCTCCCACGATAGATATGAGTACTTCGCTTTAGAGAACCCACTCCTTATCGATATAGGGGTTAAAGCATTGGACTCATTGGAAGGTATCTGATCAACTTAATATTAACTTTATGATTTTGTTAATTTTTAAATGATCATGATCCCATCATAAAGAGGTTCCCAATTTCTCCTTGAATAAAATACTTCAAATCAATATTCGTCAATGGTTTGATTTCCGGGTAGTGAGGGAGTCACAATGGTCTCGCTTAAAACCCAAAACCTTACAAGTTCAATGAACTCGCTTTTGAAAAAATCACCCCATGTCGAAAATAAAGAAGATTAGTATTTTATTCTGTCTTTAATAAACACGAGAATCTCATAATCATTTGTTCATTTTAAAATCTTGAATCGTTACAGATTTTATCTTGTTTAGCAAGTATGTCATGAATGTCGTATTTAATACACACATCCTTAATCTAATTAAGCATGCATCATTAATCTACTCTACACATACATTCATCATATGAGCATATATATGCAAAGTGCAATAAAGTAAACGTGGATGGTTATGGCTTTATCCTATATGATCTTCATCAAGCTAATGAGATCTAGGTCAATCTAAGGTGGAAAATAAATACAAGCTAACTATTACGTCTTCTTTGTTGAGTTGTCACTTCCTTGTATTGCTTCCTTGGATGGCCTCCATGTGAGATTACCCTAACTTGATATTAAATTTTCATGTCTTCATGTACATTACAAGAATAAAATATAAAAACTAATCTAATGAAATTACAAGAAGAACTCGAGTTACATTCTAGATTTATAATTACAAGATGAAACGGCATGCAAGCCATATTTAAAAAACCAAACCCATTAACCTAAGGTCATAAGCCATAACCATCCACCATGCTCAATTAACGCATAAGAATATGTTAGAATACATAATCCGATCTTAACATATCATACCCATCATGATCTAATCATAAAAACAAAATATGAAAAAAATCAGAAAAATTAGAATCAAGTTCTGAAAATATTAAATCGCTGTTTAAAGGCAGTAAATGACGTCAAAATCCTTATAGACGAGTCAATTACCTATCGAATAGGGTATTCGTTCACGAAAATCTGACACCAGACCCAGATTTCAGGGAATCTGCAACATCTGATTTAGAATCCGTATCTAATACGATTATCATAATAAGAACAAACATAAATTTTGTATATATCAGTATACATACAGATTATATAATCATCATATGATTATACAACTCACATAAATATCGTATATTCAAACCATACGTATATAAATATATTGTATCAACATTAAAGCATGAAAAATCACATACATGCTTGTATATCAAAAATAGTTAAACACATATATGAATAAACACTTTCCCAAGTAGCTTTGATGTCATTGAAGGGTTTCGAGCACATAAATACAACGAAAACGATGTAAAATTAAATTAAAACTAGAATAAAATTGAAACCCTACGCAGGATCCGTGCGAAAATAGATATTTAATTTGTAGTAAGAATTTTTACCTTAAAGAAGCTTTAAGAGTTCATTAATGGAGGATTAATGTAGTTCCAAACCTTGTTGAATCACCACGTATCCCGCTCTCGCGATCTACGCTCTACGGTATCCACACGAACGCTTTTCTTGAAGGATTGATGTGTACTAGCAACCGAAAACTCCGTATCTACCTCTCTTCCTCATTCTGCTTGAACGACTAGGGTTTTGTAAACCATATATCCTTATATATAAATCAGCCCTCAAAGAGTTTATATAGAGACAAGAATGAGTTTTCTAATTATAAACTAATTATAAATAATATTAATTCGAAATTCCAATTTATCATTTATTTAAGTCACACTTAATTAATTAATAACTTATTTCAGAATTAGTTTAGGTAATTTCTCTATTTTATTTATTTAATTAATTAAGTCATACTTAATTAATATCATAATTAAAACAAATTACTTAATTAATTTAAATTCATATTTTAAATTATTTCTCCTTCAAGCGTTTTTTGTGTGACCATGTAGGTTATTATTATGTTGGCAGTAATTTTAATATCTCATATTAAAATTATAAATAATGAGCGACATCTAGTAATACATCATTGCTACCCAAGTAATAATAATTGAATCGGTGATTCGATTAAACCTTTCGTGATAATGTACAATGTAATATAATCTCTTTAACCAAATATTATATATTAAACTGGAGGCATGTAATGTGTCATCCTCATCCTAGTTTAATCCAAGTTTCCTTGATCAATGAGTAGACTATCATATCAAATCAACATTTGAGCGTGACCACACATTTATATAGTCTAGCTCACACAAGAGGCCAATAATATCACTCCTTAAATTAGGAGGGTTAAATCCTTTCTAGATAATTTATATTTGTCATACGATTTATAATATACCCGGAATACACTTTTATTATTTTCCGGTCAAAGGTAACTATTTTAATGGAATCAAAGTACATTAATTCTCGTATAAAAATATAATGATTTCAAGTCTAAGGACCATTACATCATTATCACAGTGAGAATTACTTATGATACAACAGACATGTATAATCCCACATTGGGTCTGTCCAGTACCATGTATATTTACATCTTCCTGTGTTTTGAGTTTAGTATCACTATACCTATGATCAATGAGATGTGATCATCAGTCAACAAACACACCTGTCTTAATGCATTATTATTGTCCCTTAATAATAATACTCGACTAGGGACCTTTAGGAATATTGATACTATTCTCATAATCTCTATCCTAAGTCACATACTTAGAAATATAGAATTCACATATAATATTCGAAGGACATTTATTAATCTAATATTAATATTGCAGCAAATTAAGAATTAATAAATTATAAAAGGAATAATCGATTGAACATAAATATTAATATTCCAAATGTTTTAAACTAAAAATATCATAGTGTTATCTCTAGGGCATAAAAATTAACATTTTTTGTTTAAAATAATATATTATTCTTATTGTTATAATTTTAAGTTTTTATTTGATATGTTGGCTTTTATTTTATAGTCAATGGCATTCTTGCTTCTAATAATGTTGTTGATGATGCTTCTTGTGAGTTGAGACTTGCTAATGAAGTTGAAGAGTTGTTCGGTGACGGTGGTCAATATTGGATTGTTAATAGTGAAATTAAGCCTTAGGTCGGTCAAGTTTTCACTAATATTGATGAAGCATTCGGCTACTACAATAAACATACAGGATTTTGTGGCTTCAATGTTTGTCCATCTACTCAGAGATCAAGGAATGGAGCTATTGTTTTGAAATACTTTGTGTGTTCAAAATCTGGTTCAAAAGCGAGTTCTTCATCACCTCGAGATGATGTACCATTAGAAACTTCTCGAAAATCTGATATGAATGTGGAACCAGTTAAAAAAGCAGAATTGTTTTTGTGAAATGTGGATGTAAAGCGACACTTACAGTGATGTGTGTTAATTCAGGTTACGAGGTCTCTCGTTTTATAGACGAGCATAACCATTCTTTCACAGCAGATTTTGAGAAGCATTTTATTCGTGTTAATAGGACTATGACTGCTATGAATTAAAATTTTGTATTTAATGCTGCGACATCTAATACTGGTTCGATTATGGCCCATAGTACATTAAAAGAACTATGTGGCTCTCATATTTAGCTGTTGGAGAAATTGCAATAGACTTCAAGAATTGGATGAGCGATCAAGGTTTTGATATCAAACGAATTCAGATGGTCATCTCACTCGAATTTTTTGGGCTGATATTGAAGGGAGGAGAAGTTATGACATTTTCGGTGATGTTGTTTCGTTTGTTGTTTCCTCTTGGAAACATCCATATCTAAATTAACAATAAAGAGAGAAAAACGAAATTCCAAACACCAAAAGAGACGTCGTGGGAGAGGAAGACGGAGGAAGGAGAGAGTCAGACTCAAAAATTTATGCTTTAATAAATCTAATTTGCGGCCCTATTTTTTTTGGTTAAAATTTCAACCACCCGCTCCCTAATTTTCACCTCCCGCCCCCAATTTCATCACATGGCCCAAGTTCTAATCAAAATAAACAACCCGAGCCAACTTTTTTGTTGAAATTTACATTATTAATTTATCTTTTCTTTAAATAAATATTGTTTTGAATATTTTTAATGAAAAATGAAGAAATTCAAAAATATATAAATATTGTAAATAAAACCACTAATGACTTGTTAAGTTTATTAAATGTTTAATTTATCAATATTTTATAAATCACTCCACTAATATTATTAACATTTAAAATTAAATAAAATATGTATTTTAATTATTAATTCATTTCCATGTAAATATTTATTAATTAGTCAAATAAAAAACCATCTTTAATTATATATGGTTATTTGGTAACACATTGTAATTATACAACAACATCAATAAAGAGATGTTGCGATAGACATTTGTTTAGAGAGCTAATACTATACTTTTCTTTGCAACCCAGTGTGAAGGGTTGTAGCATGCAATCTAATAAGGGAGTGCAAGTTTCAGAGAACTAGAGGAAGGGGAAGGCTTGAATCAGTTTGGCGTCTAGGAAAAATATTCACAAGCGTAAGGGTAAAGGGAAGAAACAATGACAAGGAGGCAGAAGATACAAGTTTTTAAAGAAATTTATGATGATAGCACAAGGAGGGAAGCAGTTAAACGGTGGGGTCCAAAGCCAAGAACAAATTATCAAGGGTTTTTCAATACATAGTATCCGGCAGATCCGACTCGTATAGACATCTTCAAATGGAACGTATCCTTTTATTATCATATATAGACAACCGTGAAATGAGCATTCACTATTATTGAATAGTTGTATTGATATATTTTTTATAGTGTATGGAAACATATAAGATAGAGGAGTTCTGTCCATCTTAATTTAGTAGCGACATCTGGGAAGGTTTGTGCAAGTTTTGGAGTTTAGAAGAGCACTGACCAAAAGTTGAAGCTGAGAATAGGTTGAAGGTAATCAATTTGCATAACTCAGGTGCAAGACCTTTTGATGAAGTTGCTCAAGTAGTGCCATAGTTTTTTAATTTTTTCTATTATTTGATTATTGTCCTTTTTTATTATCCAATCAACCTTCTATCACCAACTAACTCTTGACTAGATTGAGTTCAGATAATGAAAGAGGAGAATGGTGGACGAAAACCAAAATGCATTGACATTTGGAACTAAACTCATTCTCGAGTTGGTTCTGGAGTTGACGAGAATGAAAATCTGATCCACTACACCACTCAGACATCTATGGAAATTGTTGTAAGACTTTTAGACATAAACAACCATGTCTGAACTTTTAGTTAGACATTTTATTATTTGTGTGTCTTTATAGCTTTAGGTAATATAACGACATATTGGTAATACTTGTTGTAGGTTCGCTATCCAGCAATTTTAAAGGAAAAAGGTGTTGATCAAATCAACTTTGAGAGCGAATTGGAACCATTTGACTGTTGGATGCAGGCCACAACACCTGGCTTAAGCAAGAAGAAAAAGGGTGGGCTGATTGGTTATCTTTGTGTTCCAGGTCATCAACTTTTACAAGACTTGACTCAAAACTATAAAGAGTGGATCATGGACGATGGAGGCTATTCAATTGAAGGTAAGGTTCTGCCTCTTTTTGTCTATAAACTTTAAAATTTAAGGATGTTAATAGTGTGGTAATAAGCAATTATTGCTTATATAAACTGCTTGACCATTTTTTTTAAGTTCGTTTATGCATTTTTTGCTTAAAAGTTCAGAGTTTAGTTTTGGTTGAATTATAACAGTTTTCTTGAGAATCATTGTCCTGTGTTAGTAGTTGGTTTTTGTGTAGTTTACTTTTATCAATTATCTTTATAAAGCTTTGCTTTTAAGTCACCCTAGAAAAAACAATGGTCACGTATAAAATTATGGTTAGTTATAAACATAGCTTTTCCTTGTTTGAAATTTAAGGTTGTCATCATATTTTTATATAAACCCTCTGTAAATTTTAAAGCTTACACCGTAAGTAGTTAGGATACATTATATACACACGCTTTCTAGGTAACTTAAAATTGATAACGAGAGCTTAATTTCTCTAAACAGGTATTTCAGATGATAATCTGTAACATTGGCTAGGAACTGAAATTGAAGAGAAGAATTATAACTCCATACTAGTCAGGAACGAAATACCTACCTTTCCGGTGACTGGGTATATATAAGACTGCACAATATAAACAAAAGAAATTTAAGATTAAAGAATTCAAGTCAACAAAATTTGTAGGTTTCTATTTTTTATAAAATAGAAATACCACCAGTTTTTTTGGTTTGGAAAGTGAGTTGAAAAATGCTGAAAATGAGGTTACATGCCTTGAAAAGGAAAAGCTTGATCTCTTGGACAAGCTTGTTGTATTATAAGGATTGGTTGATCCTTCCGAATTTTAGGGTGGATATAAGCACCTCTAGAAATGACAAGCAAACTAGCTATTAAGATTTTACATATTTGTATAATAAATTATGTAGAGTTCCTTTCTTTTATAAGATACAGTAGGCTTTGTTATATTTTAAATTGTAATCCTTAATTCATTGTTGATTTGTAACCAACTAATCTGAAATTTGTATAAATTTTAAGATCTTTTTTTAATATGATAAATTTGATCACACATATCAGAGCCTAAAATTTAAGAATAATTTAAGATATATAATAGGTCATAGAACTAAAAAAACATAGATAGGTCATGCTTTAGATATAATTTATATAAAAAAAGTTGCAAGTGCCACTAATAAGTAAATTTGTACTAGTGTCATGGACTGCAACTAGAATACAAAATTCAGTTTTATGAATCAGATAGGAATATCATGATGTACCTAACCAAATCCAACACCTTAGGCTTAATGATATATATTTTGTATAAATAAGATATTTTGTATATCATAGGTTTAATGGTGCAACAACAGTCACATAGTTAAATTGGAAGTCTTAAAATAATACAAATTACTAGCCTAAGTTTAAGACATACAAGCTTAAAATTAATAAAAAAAATTCAGAATTTTAATTTATGGGATTAAGTTACTAGCCTGAGTATGAACCATCATAGACTATTGTATCACTTTGATTTCTCAGAATAATCTACAGTAAACAAACTATTCTTGTTACAAAACTTCGTATATGAATTAGTCAGGATCCACTTTCTTTCATGAATGACATTAGCCTGCAAGCATCGGGTGTATTTCTTTAGGAAATTGCATCTAATTGTGGATAATAATTATATTAACTTATCAAGATTATTCAATTCTTGAGGTTATGAATACGCTCTGTCTATTTTGTTTATACGATATGCTTGCACTTAAGATAGTTGTTTTAAGTATAGTGTTATTTGATATTCATAATATTGGACCGATTGATTAACCGTATTTTTTTCCCGTCTTGCTGGTGGTATGTTTTCTATTATGAAGATGTTCAGATATTTATTAAATACAAACCGGATATTTTGCATGATGATAGAAGTTGTTTGGTTGTTTTTTTTGGAATTCCTATGTAATATCCGGGATATAGCGTGTAATTATTTTTATCGATAAATGATTATTATGTGATTATTATGTGAATTTTTGGTGAATTATCTGCTGATTGATAATAATATTTAGATACAAATATGTGATAAAATGTGAGTGTGTTAATTTATTATGTACAGAATAAAATATAGATAATTAAGGAATTTTTCTGGTAATTTTTGGAGTGTTATATGATCTTATACTAATTTATGAATTTATTAATTATTTTCTGAATAATTACAAAATTATTTTATAAAGCCGGGAATCATCCAACCTCAACCGTTTTTCGTTTTTACAACCCGAAACTCTTCCGAAAACTCCACCCTAACCTAATCTGGTAATTCCGGACATTTTCCGTGTTTTGACTTTTTCAACCCGGATTACGGTTTGGCCCGTATGCGTCCCGACGTACAATTTTCGATACGATAATTGTTTCGATATATCAACAAAACCCGTATTCCCGAAAGACAGGATAATATTACATTATTTTCATATAAAGTGTTTTATAAAAGGCCCGGTTGGGATAATTATCCAATACGGGTGTTAAATCGGATCGTTTTTGTAGTTACTTAGCGGCTAAGTAACTAATTTAACGATCCAAAATGATCCAATACGAACCAATATTCCATAAATATATATAGCTCTTTTATCATTTCATTTTATTCATAATAATCATAATTAATCAGTAAACAGTAGGAAATACAGAGAAAAACCCTAAAAACGATACGTTCTTGAAAATCAAACCTAAAAACGAAGGCGTTATCGAAATCGAAATCAAGCGTGCTATATACCGAATCGAAGCTCGTGAAATATAATTTCTAAATCCATCATCAATTTCACTGCATAAATTAAAGGTATTTTGATATTTAATTGTTTAATTTTGAATTTAATTATAATTAAAAGATGAATTTTTGATTTTTATGTTGTTTGAGTGATATGATTGCATAATCTTGTAGATAATTTTAACCTGATCATTTTGGTATATTATATGTTGAATTTTGAGCTCTGCATCATGGAGAAATTGAGGTTTTAATTTTCGAATTAAGAAATTAGGGTTTATAGGCTATGAATGTTCTTAATTGAAAATTAAGCGTTTTTTTGTTAGGGGTTATTAGTTAAAATTGATTACACCAAGTTGTAGATCGTGGGAAGACAAGTCGATTGGTAAATACGTGATAAACAAACGATAAGGGGAAGGGGATGATCGGAAAATTGATGCTAACGGAGGCGTAACTTTTCGATTGAATTTCTGGCTTACTCGTTGATTGTTTGATCAAAAATAATGGCATAATAGTGTTCCTGGAAGCTTGTAGTATATTCCCTGTTAATTTCACGCGTTTCTGGGTTGTTTTGGTGGTGGCCGGAAAAGCTCCGAGCGGCAGCCATGGCTGCCGGCCGCCGGAGGTGGAAGAAGGAGGAGGGAGATGGTAGAATTACCATTCTTCCCTCCCAGTTTGTAAAACTTTATAAATTGGTCCCTGTGTTTTTAAAAACTTATAAAATTCAGATTTCTATTTATAAAAATTCCAAAAATCAGATTTCTGTTTATATAATTATAAAAATTGTATTTTTTTATATTATTTTCAGAAAATTGTTTTTAATTTCCAAAAATTCCAAAAATGGTTATTTTAATTCCAAAAATTATTTTAAATTCAAAAATAAATCTAAATTAATTATTTAATTAATTTTAGTAAATAATTAATTAATTAATTAGTCAATTTATTTAAATATTAATTGATTAATTAGGTTAATTATTTATTAATTGATTTTAATTAATTATTTAATTGGATTTAATTATTTAAAATTGATTTAAAATTCTGAAAAATAGTTTCGAGCTTTAAAATATTATTTAAAATTATTTTCAAGGCTCGATAATTATTATAAAATTATTTTAAAGCCAAATTCGGGCATTCAAACCATGTTATTTAATTATAAAATGATTCGGAGTCCCATTTAAATTCCGAAAAATGTTCAAAAATTCGTAATAAATATATGGAAAATCATTTTGACCCCGAATCTTCTTTGAAAAATTATTTTTGATCAAATATCTTTCGTGTTATATGCTACGTGCTATCTGATTGATGTGTTATATGCTTATGTGGTTATTGTTTGACTGTTTTAGTCATAACTTTCAATCCGTAAATCGGATTTGGGTGAAACGAAGGGTAGATAAAAGCTTATGGCATCTATGTGTCGATTAGAATGATATCAGATTGAGTATTGATAGATACTTGTGATGCCTAGCAGAGTAAGCGAGGTATAGAAAAAGAAAGTCAGTGATCCGTAAATAGAATTGAAGCGTAGAAAGAGAAGGAAAATGATTGATGAATGGAAGCAAAGCATAGAAAAAGAAGGAAAGTGATTGAAAAGTAAAACTGTTAGATGAATACAAGTAAAGTTGGAAATCATCTATGACAAGGCAAGTACTTCTGAACCTTCTTCAAGATATATTGCAAATATTTTTGAACTATCTCATAACATGTTGCTATTATTCAAAATAACTCATGTTTTATATTGCAAGCGCTTTAAACTATTTAACCTTGAACCCTGAATCTTATTAATCTTGAGCCATAAGCCTTATTCTTCATAAACCATTGATTGTTGAATTCCCAGATACGAGCCAGACACATACGTTACTACTCCACAAATACATATCTACCACATACTGATTTCTGATATTGAATTGCTTGACATACCAACCCTTATTCCTTGTTTAACAGAAGACCAATCCTTGGAACCCTTGGTCTTCTACTTTCTGATTCTTTTCTTGATTGATAGCCAATCTTTTTGAATTCCTTGTTATACCTTCATGGTATTGTGAATCACCCTATGCTTCAAAATAAATGTTGTTTATGATTCAGCTTATTGAATTATATTGGTTATCATATTGAATTGTTTTAGAATTGGATAATTTTATAAATGTGGAGCAGATTTGTGGTCAGACCAGATTCGTGGTCATAATAGACCAATGCGTGCCTTGGATCCAGTATATAGAGAAAAGCTGGGAGCCTTGCTTGGGGTTAGTGTGTGTCTGATCAGCAGCATAACCTTGGTTTTTAAAATAAAAAGTGAATATCCAATTCTAATCATTGCTTATTCAGAAACTTGATTCCTCTGAATCATTTCAATTGGTTATTGTTTAACCTCAGTTATTGCTATTATGACTTGCTGAGCTAGTTAGCTCACTCTTGCAAACCTTTTTATGTTTTCAAAAGTTGAAAAAGAAAATTATTGGTAACGAGGATTCCCAATCCAGTGTGCAAGCTTGGATTCCAGGTTAAGTTAGATCGAGCTAGCAGGAGCTTTATATTGTAGAAGAGTTATGCAAGATCGTAAGAATGATAGTATTATCAGTTGTAAGTTGAACTAGTTGGGATTTGGTACGATAAAATAAAAGATAAGGTTGTGGCTTATTTTCATACTTTAACCTATTGCGATCCGTGGTTGTGTAAAGAAGGGTCAATGCATATAATGTTTTATATAAAGGTTTATATATTGGGTGTGTGTGTTGTGAACCCCAAACTTCTGACTCGGGTTTGGAGGGCGTTTCATCCTAGATCATAAATATAGACCACAATCACAGTAAAATCAGCATTCAAATTTATTTTAGTGAACATTAAATAGTCTTGTTTAGATTGAATATAACAAATCTTAATTAAATAATGAGATAACACAACCTTCCAAGCTCTGGTAGCTTGTCTCAAACCATATATGGATCGTCTTAATCTGAAAACAAACCCTGACGGAACCTGTACAATTCTTCCTCTACATAGCCATGCAAAAATGCATTATTTATATCACATTGATGAATTTCCCAATCCCTAGAAGCAACAAAAGCATTCAACACCCTAACAGTAGTAAAACGAACCACATGATTAAAATTACATTTATAGTCTTTTCCTTTTATCTGTATATCTCCCCTAGCTACCAATCCGACCTTGCATTTATTTAAAAAATAATCTAGATTGAATTATGCTTTGCATACCCATTTACATACAATTGTAGACTTACTAGAAGGTAAAGGAACTAAGTCTCATGTATTATTTTTCTCAAGTGCCTAAGTTTTACACCTTCTTGGCATATAGATAATCAAACAGAATACATTTGGCATATGGATAACGAAGAAGAATACATTTGAGAGCTCTAGAAGCTAACTTGTCATGAGTTTTAAGCAAATAATAGCACAAATAACCTATAACCTTAAATTTAGTATAAGCAGGATGTTTCTTCATAAGAACTTCAAAAGGAGAATTCCAGGACAAGACACAACTACGCATTGATTGATTAGATAGATGGAAGCTAAAATACAATCTCTCTAAAATTTATTTGGCAAATTAGCATGAAATTTAACAGCCCTAGAAATATCTAACAAATGTCTATGTTTGCGTTTAACTCTACCATTTTATTGAGGAATTCTGGTAACATTAGTCTGATGAATAATTCCCTTAGAAGCAAACAAGGTGTGACCATAATTTTTGTGCCATTGTTACTTTGAAATTGGTTACTAACATATGATAGGAAAGCAAAGATGATAGGTGAAACTTGTGACTTAGTGTGTGCCAAATGTGTCCAAGTGGTTCTAGAATGGTCATCTAAAATTGTCAATAAATAAAAAGCTTCGGAAAATAAAGGAGTCTTATAAGGCTCCCAAAGATCAATATGGACCAAATAAAAACATGTTAATGCAATAGAACTAGATGTAGTGCAAGTCAATTGATGATGTTTTTCTAAAACACAAGACATCATTCAAATGATACATCATTCAAATGTTGAAGTTTAGAGTCATGTATATGTCCCAATCTAGCATATAACAAATTAGAAGAAACCTTTGAACATTACATTGAAAAGAAGATGCTAAAGCATCTTGAATAGCAGAAATAAAACTGTTTATAATAGAACCAGAAAAAGATGTAGTGATAAATCAGAAAGAAATTTGTAAAGATCCTCATATCTTACTCATATAGCCTTGATGTGCTTAGTTGTAAGGTCCTGGAAATGGATTGTGCAAGTCTATTGAGCCAAGTCTCAATAGAATGTGAATTAATAATCGAGCTATGTCTCTTAATCTGCTATAGCATATGGTAAACCTTATTGACAGATGGTAAAGGATCCATACACAAGATATTGATCTTAGCTTGATCATAAGATTTGTTCAAACCAACTATAAGTTATATTAATTTACTCAATTGATCTGCCTCAATAACTTTCTTCATTAGTCCACGAGTACATTTAATAATAGCTCCACCAGTACAATCAGGAAAAGGTTCAAGAATTTGTAACTGATCCCAAACTTTCTTCAACTTATTATAGTACTCAATAATGGAATCATCATTTTGATCAATGAATATCAAAGTTTTATGATATTCATACAGTTGAGGTGCATTAGAATGACCAGACCTTTCCTTGATTTCAAGCCATAATGTTCTTGCAGATGGAGTAAAAATAAAGCTTTCTATAATGGACTTATCAATTGAGAATAAAATCCAACCAGTAACCATGTAATCATTGTGAATCCATTTCGGCAAGTCAGGAGAATCATCGGTTGAACAAAGTATCGTTCCATCAATGAAACCGATCTTATTCTTCGCACCTAAATCCAAACTAACGCTACAGTTCTAGTTGACGTAATTGTTACCACTGAAGACAATTTGACGTAATTGAGCATTAGGATTGTCATTAGAAGATAGAAAATATGGATCATCATAATTAATACCCGTATTATTGGTCGAAACACGAATCTAGGATGATGCTGTAGATTGCGCCATAAGGGTTTGATGAAAAGTCTGAGAGAAAATTTGGGAAAATTAAGTACAATCAAGAAAGACAAGAACAATCACAAAAACAAATCAAGAAACTCTTTGTTTAGATTTGATGAAAATACAAGAAAAAATAATTAAGAACATAATTCGTTTGGATTTTTGATAAGATTTCACAAAAAATGAAAAACAAAGTGAAAACTAGACAAGCAAGATCAAGAAGATGAAGATTATATTTCATCTTAGAGGAGGAATGAGAGAATGCCAAAACTTTCATTAGTCCAAATACTGTAAAACTTGTCCAGTTACAAAAAAGAAAGAAAATATATAAACCCCTACTGTAACTAACGTTCTTGCCTAAATAGATACAATAACAACTGTCTTTTAAAAAACTTAATTTACAATTATATCAATTTTTTATTTCAATATAAAGTAATCATCACTTGTTGCTGAATGCATTAACATAATACATAACTATTCAAGAACCCACAACATAGGTACTTTCAAACAGGTATCTACTCACTTCTACGTCAGTATGGTACGCTACAATAGTCTTAATAATTTTCCGATTCTCTTTGTATACTCTGCTATTAGTTGTATAAATAGCTCCAATACCCTACCCACATGACCAACAAGAATCACCATACACATCCACCTTTCAGCACCATATTAAGCAAGATAAGCTGCAAGTTCATTTGCAGCCTCATCAATAGGCCTAACATTCATGAAAATTGAGCAAGATGAGCTGCAAGCTCATGTACTACACCACTCAGACAACTATCAAAATTGATGTAAGACTTTTAAACATAAACAATTACGTCTAAACTTTTAATTAGACATTTTATTATCTATTTATCTTTATAGAATTAGGTAATATAACGATATATTGGTAATATTTATTGTAGGTTCACTATGCAATAATTTTAAAGGAAAAATGAGTTGATCTGACCAATTTTGAGATAGAATTGGAACCATTTGACTCGTGGCTGCATGCCACAACACCTGGCTTGAGCAAGCCGAAAAGGGGTGGGCTGATCGGTTATCGACGTGTTCCAGCTTCTCAACTTTTACAAGACATGGCTCAAAATGATAAAGAGCGGATCATGGATGATGGAGGCTATCCAATTGAAGGTAAGGTTCTTCCTCTTTTCATCTATAAACTATAAAATTTAAGGATGTTAACAGAGTGGTAAAAAGCAATTGTTACTTATATAAACTGATTGACCATTTTTTAAGTTTGTTTCTGCATTTCCTTCTTAAAGTTTCAAAGTTTAGTTTTTGTTGAATTATAACAATATTGTGCAAGACATTCCTATACTATAACAAGACTAAGTCAAATTGACAACCCTAAGTAGGTTGTATGATAATCTAAGTTTACATTTTGTATGGTATCACTAAAGTCTATAAAAGTAAAAATAGATTAGACTGGAGTATTTTTCTGTAAACAGTCTCAAGCCTAAGAATAAACTCTGGAAGAAGATCATGAAGATCATGCTTCAGAGAAAGTGTGAAAAAGCTTGGAGTTGAATAAATCTGTTTTGGGAAAAATATTCTAAATCAAGATATCTACAAGTCACAGATTAAGTGTTATAGAGAAGTCATTTAAGAACTCCAGAATGACTTATCGAGAAGTCAAGAAAAGCTTATAGAGAAGTCTCAGAGATATCGACGAGCCAAATTAAAGACATGAAGATTGGAGATATCGACAAGTCATTTCTTTACTAGAGAACTCTGAGATATTGACAAGTTAAAATATCACTAGAGAATTCAGAGATATCGATAAGTTAATTATACAAGCAAAGAAATGGAGACCTCGATAAGTCAAGTTCATTCGAGGACTCAGAGATCTCGAGAAGTCAAGATTACACTCGAGAACTCAGAGATCTCGATTAGTCAAGATTATACTCGAGAACTCAGAGATCTCAACAAGTCAATTTCACATTCGAGAACTCAGAGACTTTGATAAGTCATAACAATTATAGAGTAATAAGAGATCTCGATAAGTCATTATACTTATCAAGATGTCCAGTTCTCTATATACCAAACTGGAGATCTCGAGATAAAACTCAAAGTATAAAGTGCATACCAGTTAAATATCCAAGATTATCAATCAACAAACAAATCAATCAATGATTTGAAAAGTCTACAAAAGCAGCTTGAAGAGTACAAGATCAAAGGCCAAGATTAACTGACAAAGTAAAGTCACAGACATGCACGATTTGCAAAGATACACTAAGCCAGAATTAGAAAGTTTTAGTTAACTTAAAGTAGGGTTTAGTACATGTTATTGCATGCTGTGTAAAACCAGTGGTTATTGTTCTATAAAGTAAACACTGGATGCTTTATTTCAGAAGTAACAAATAGATCTAATTTCTAGTAACTCTCAAGAGAGAAGCTGAGTTCTTAACATAACAAGAACCCAAAAATTTATAGAAAAACACATACTTGATTTTAAAATATAATTAAGTGAGTTTTGAAAGATAGTGTGTTTCTGTGCATGTTTTATTATTCTTGTTGAAATATATTATCTTTACAAGTTAGATTACTTTGTTCACCATCCAAAAATAGTTCAAAAATATTAAAATTGTCCAAAACACATTCACCCCCCTCTGTGTTGTATTCATTACCTAACAAGTGGTATCAGAGAAAAATCTGAAAATAAACAGATTAAAGATCTTGGAAGAATGAATACACAGAAGTTGAGCAGTATCAAAATCTCCACCTTTGACGGATCTAACTATACATTTTGGAAAAAGAAAATGTTGCTGTTCATCAGGATGGCCAATCCATTATACATTCAGATCCTCAAGAATGGGCCTTTTACTCCCATGGTAAGAGTTGAGGAATCTACAGATGGGGACATGGTCATTCCAGCACATTATGCTCCTAAAGATCCTTCAGAATATAATGAAATTGAAAAAGAAAAAGTCTCTCTAGATAGTGGCTTGCAACTAATCTTGATAGAGTCACTTGACAATGTAATGTACAACAATATTGTCAACTGTGACACAACCAAACATATCTGGGAGAAAATAAAGATCCTATGTGAAGGAACAAAGGAGGTTTGGTCAAACCAAAGGAGGATTCTGGTTTCTCAATATGAAGGGTTTATGGCTAAACCAAAAAAAGTAATCACTGAAGTTTTTGAAAGGTTCAATAAATTGATAAATGACTTGCAGCTACATGATAAATATTATGAAGCTGAGGAGGTTAACCTAATGCTCCTGCTAGCTCTTCCTGACCATCTTGAACGGAAAATATCAGCCATTAGAGAAGGAAGAGATTTAAGCAGAATAACTTTTGAAGTTCTATATGTGATATTGAAAACTTATGAACTTGAAATGATGCAAAGAAAGTCAATTAAAGCACACCATTGTCATGTTGATGGTTCAAGTGCTTTGATTATGAATGATAGAGAAGAGAGTGAAGATGAGCAAGATGATCAAGTTCCAGTTATTCAAGCTATGGACCAAAAGAATAAAGGACCTCAGAAGCAAGTTATATTGGAGATAAAGGAAGATGAATATTATACCTTGGATAAGCTAGATGAAATGGACCAATCCACGGCTTACTTGTCTAGGCATTTTTCCAACATAAGAGTCAAGAAGCCAATATTTTTCAAAGGCAAGGGACAATCTTCCAACAGCAACAATTGGAAACCAAAAACTCAATACAATCCAGTTAGAAAAGATGGCTACAAAACAGGATCTGTGGACATATCAAAGATAAGGTGCTAAAACTGTGATGAGTTGGGTCACTTTGCTACTGAATGCAGAAAGCCTAAAAAGGTGAAGAAAGACAAGGCCTACCTTGAACTGGAAGCAAAGTATGAAGCTCTCTTGAAGAAGCAGTCTGGAAAGGCTTATATTGTAGAAGGAAAGACTTGGGATGATACTGATATTGATGATGAGGATGAAGAGGTTGGAAATTATGCGCTCTTGGCTTTTGAGCATAAAGAAGCATCTACTTCAAAATCAAAGGTACCAACCCTAACTACTATTGATTTAAATGCTAGTCAATATAAGGAGACTGTGGAAAAGATGAGTGTGGAGATGTTTCATATACACACTAGCTTAGTGGCAGCTACTGAGGAAGTCAGTAGGCTAACAAAAGAAAATGAGAAGCTTGAGAGTGAGAAGCAAAAGATGGATCTACTGCTTGTGGAGCTTGAGTCAGTCAAGCAAGAAAATGAATTTTGAATAACAAGCTGAAGTGTGTAAATGAGATTGAAACTATGTTAAGAGAAAAGATTGAGAAGAATGAGGTGAAGTTGAAATCATTCAGGAATGCATCTGAGTTGGTTGGACAGTACCATGAGAAGAACAAGCCATGTGCCAACATATCCATTGGTCTTGATTATGATGCTTTGAACATCAAGAAGAAAGATATAGGTGGTAAAGGAAAGGCAACAAAAAATGAAGATGTACCAGCTATGCTGAAAAAGGTTGGCTCACCTATGTTCAAAGCATGTGAAGTAGATTTCAGTGAAGAAGAGTTGATCATAGAGCAAGAAATTGCTGATGAAGATAATGAGAAGAAAAATGCAGAAACAACTCCAATTCCCAAAGCTAAAAAGAAGCCCATGGTCACCCAAAATTCCATGACACCTGTCAAGGAAAAGAAAACTGAAGATGCAAGAAAGAAGAAGAAGAATAGAAATGGAAATATTGGGATAAACAAGAGCAACAATTTTTCTTATGTTGCAGTTGCTCCAAGAAAATAATGTCAAAAATGTGGCTCTGTGAATCATCTAACTCACCTTTGCAAAAAGGTTATTAGTAAGCCAGGAGTAGGAGCATGCAAGTATAATGAAGCAAAAACTGAATATCCCTACTCATTCTATGACAAGTTTGACTGCATAACTTGCAACATGAAAGTAAGGACAAGTTGCCACAAGCCGAGAGTTGATCTAAAGGAAATCAATTTTGAGTCTTCAGCTAAAAAGGGCAATGCACACCATTCTATGAACTCTATTCTTTCTGAATCATCAAATTCTACCTCTATCAAATCTGTTAACAAGAAGAAAGTACCCAACACTGCTTTGGTTGCTAAATACACTTAAACTCATTGTGTGCAGGGCAAAAAGAAGAAATTCATATGGATTATAGATAGTGGATGCTCAAGACATATAACAGGTGATATGACCGTGCTATCACAGTTTGAGGAGAAGGCTGGCTCATTTGTAAATTTTGGAGATAATAGCAAAGGTTTCATAATGGGATATGATAAATTAATCTCTGGAAATATTGTCATTGAAGATGTAGCACTGGTAGCTGGTCTTCAACTGAATCTTCTTAGTGTCAACCAATTTGCAGACAAATATTTCAAGGTTTTATTCAACAAAGAAGAATGCCCTTTTATTAGCAAGAAAACTGGTGAAGTTGCTCTGAAAGGAGCAAGGAAAGGGAGCTTATTTTTTGCAGACCTGGACTCAGGAAATGAGGATGGAATTTGTTGCTTATACACCAAGGCATCTGTAGAGCAAAGCAAGCTATGGCATAAGAAACTGTATCACTTGAATTCAAGGAAATCAATACTCTAGTAAAAAAAGAGTTAGTGAGAGACATGCCTAACTTGGAGTTTGCTGAAGACGAAGTCTGTGATGCTTGTCAAAAGGAAAAATAAAAAGATCAAGTCACAAAAGTAAAACTGTGAATTCTATAAGTGTACCTTTGGAACTTATTCACATGGATTTGTTTGGACCAGTTAATGTTCAGTCAATGTCAAGAAAAAGATATGCACTTATGATTGTGGATGACTACTCAAGGTACACATGGGTAGAATTTATGCATTCTAAAGATGAAACTCTACACATCATAATTGAGTACATTAAGAAGATTGAGAAGCAAGCTGAAGATCATAATTGTGTGAAAAGATTGAGGAGTGACAATTGAACAAAATTCAGGAATGCAACCTTAACTGAATTTCTGCAAAGACAAAGGCATTGTTCAAGAATTCTCAGCTGCTAGAACACCTCAACAAAATGGGGTACTTGAGAGAAAGAACAGAACAGTAGTAGAGGCTGCTAGAACAATGCTGCAAGATGCAAAACTGCCAACTAGTTTTTAGGAAGAAGCTGTGAACACTACATGCTACACATAAAACATGTATCTCATTAACAAGAACCTTGGCAAATCACCCTACTCAATCTTATCTAAAAGAAAACCTACTGGTAAAGCATCTTCATATATTTGGAAGCAAGTGCTATGTGTTGAAGGACAACTCTGAATATGTGGCAAAATTTGACTCTAAAGTTTTGGAGGCAATTTTTCTGGGATATTCATTGGAAAGAACTGCATAAAAAGTCTATATAATTGAGCAAAAGAAGATCATGGAAAGCACATATGTTACTTTTGATGTTGACAAATGTCCAGGCTTGGAATGCCTTGATGAAAATAAAGCTGAAGCCCTCAAGTTTGAAAATCTCAATATTGATAGTGATTCTGATGATGAAGCTGAACTCAACAAAAATCACATAGTTGATGAAGAATCTACTGAACAAGTGAATCATGAGAATGGAAGCTCATCTTAAACACCTGAATTTGATAGCACAAACTCAGGGGGAGAAAGAGGGGAAAATTCTGAAAGTCATGCCAGTAATGGAGAAGAAGCATAAGGAACAAGTCAACAAACTCACATAAGAAAGTGGGATAAAAGTTGTTAGGTCACACACACTGTAGAATGGGGTTGAATACAGTGTTTATCACAATCAAATCAAATTAAAGAACTCATGTAACAGAAAACAGATTTTATTCAACACAATAAACTCTGTTACAATATGGAACTGTCCTCTCTCAGTGATGAACAAATTATCACGAGAGCTGCTAGGGTTATAATAATTAATAACGTCGATTATGATAACACATATAGTATAAACCCTATGTATATGTTTATATACTACACAGTTACAAGATAATCTCTAATTGATATTGAATATGATTCTGTATCCTAAAATATATCAATTAGATATCTTCTTTTCTAATTCTTCTATCTTCCATAGAAATCTTCTCCATGCATATCTCTTCTTTATTTAGTCTTGATCTTCTTTCCTTTCAATCAGCCTTTCTTTAAATGTTCGTCCTTCCGTACTTAAGTTCTGATATCCATCTTCTGATAATTATCTCCTGATAATTAAATACTGATATCCCTAAGTTATGACTTCCATTAAGTGTTGATTTCAGTAAGTACTGATATTTCCTGTTTGTTAAGATCTGAAAACTAAACATGAAACACATTAGACATGACATCTCAAATATATCTAACAATCTCCCCCAACTTGTAAATTAGCATAATATACAAGTTCAATATATATTTGATGATGTCAAAAACATTAATTACAAATGCACATGAGAATTTGACTAAGAAACTACAACTTACAGTACTTGTTGCTTTTACCATCCTTAAAGTCTGATATCAGCTTTAGTCTGTATGTTCCTCAGAATTTAGCAGTTGCAGTCCCTGACTTGGCTTCATTATGTGATCTCTTTAATATCAGAAGTTGTCCTGAGATAATTTTTTAAAAGACATCTCTCAGCATATGCAAGTCCATTCAACATCCTCCTTTTGGCTTCTTCTAGCTCAGCTGCTATCTTTCAGCTGTATCTTCACTTATCTGAAAGATAGCAGCTCTGAGATCATTGATCTTTGCCTTTCTTATATCCTCATTAAGTCTGATATAATAGGCTTTGTCTGATTCTATGTTGAATTCAACAGCCCTATAACCCAGAAAGGTAGTAACAATCTTTGCAGTGTTAGGCTTCATTTCAACAATTTTTCCATCATGAGCTCTGTACTTAGGATAGTATGAGCTGTCAGACTTTATTCTGTAAAGTTTCTTCTGTCTCTCAATATTAGACCTTAAGAATTTGGCAGCATCATCTGTAGACTTGTTCTTTACTTGAAGCAAATATAGCACATGTTCCAATTCTTCATAGTACTTCAAGTTAATAACATCCTGCCTAATCTGGAATACCCTCCCATCTGTCATGAAATACAACATAACCTGTTCTTTCAGTGCAGAGTGGTAAACCATCTGTATAGACTCCAATTGATCCAATCTTTTAGGATTTGTGCCTATTCCCGATTCAGACAGAGATGTAGGATCTAAAGTTGTGTTGCTTACTCTTCTTTCATCAGCATTTCCCAAACTAGTTTTATCTCTTGCCTCCTTTCCTAGAAGCAATCTACTCTGAAAACCTCTTGATGTACTCTTCAGAGTTTGAGCAGATTGTTTAGCTTGGGTGAATCCTGGTAGAGTAGTTGAAGGTTTAACATGAGCAATGTCAGAGGTTATTCCCTTATCTTCTGATATCAAGCTAACTTGAGTTGTGTTAGAGGTTGCTTGCTTCCTTGTAGCATCTGAATTTACAAACTCCTGACTTTGAAAAACTTGAGCTCTGTTAGAGGTTGTTTGAGAATCTTTCTTGTTCTTTAAAATCAGATCAGTATCTTCATTAGCATCTATTTGTTCATCCATAGTTGGCATGTAAACCCTTACAAGTTCATCAACTTTACCTTTGCCCTTAAAATTTGGATCATACTCCACTTGTGATTTGGCTTTAGATGCCTCAACACTTGTTCTTTCTTTAATCACAATTCCTTTAGCTTGTGGAGGTTTCTTTGCTGTTGCAGAAGCTTTAGACTTAGATTGTGACTTATCAATTTCAGCTTTCAGTCTAGCTTCTTCTTCTTCCAGCATTTCAAGATCCATCCCTGGATTTTCTTTAAGAAACAGCTTCTTTGAGATCTCTTCATCAAGATCTTCAGGACTGACTAGAACTTGTTTACCTGAGCTTGATTTCTTACCAGCATCAAAACTTAGCCTTTGACTTGTAGTTCTGTCTTTCTGTAATGAAGAGCCTTTGCTTTTTCTTTGGCCTCCACCCTTTTTAGAGTTTCCCTGATCTTCATTTTCATCATCTTTTTCTTTCTGTGATTTAGTAGACTCATATTTGGATTTAATTACTTTCTCCCCCTTTTTGGCATCATCAAGAAGAAGCAAGGAGACAAGCAATTTCACAGAATTTTGAAGTTCATTAAGCTGAACTTGTTGAGCAGCTTGATTTTTTAAAAGATCAGAAATTTGAGCTTGCTGCTTGTCTAGAGACTTTTCAATATTTAACCACAAATATTCTGATTTTAAATATGACTGTTTCAGATTTAACCACAAATAAGTCAAGTAAAGAATCAGGATTTAATATCAGAACTTAGACTTATATCAGAACTTAACAATCATCAGAACATGGCTCATTAACTCGAAAAGTGAATGTTTTATTCCTGTAATTCTTCACATAAGTACTGATATGGTTTCATCAGAACTTAATCATCAGAACTTCCATCAGAACTTGTCCTCAGAATTTATGCAACTGACACTTAAACTCTTCATCTAAAATAACATTTATCACCACAGTAATTTTCATCATTCATATGGAGTGTATGTGTGTGCAGTAAGCTAAATATCAGATAAAGATTAAAGTCTGATTCACTTCAGTACATCTTAGAAGTAAGGCATAACTAAGAATTTTGCTCAAAATCTGTCATTATTATGAAGTCTACTTTAGAATGAGTTCATGCATGAGTCCACCTCAACTGTTTGGTGCTCATTTTATGCATATTTTGAAATTCCATTTTACAGTGGCTTCTCAGTGTAAGTGAGTCACAGCTGCTGTCAAAATTTATAATATTATCAGAGTATTTCTCCAGTAATCAGAGAATATGAAAAGTCACCAAGAAAATTTTATTTTGCTTTTCTTATGCATATAACTTAATACTAGCAATGCACTTGGGTCGTCCCTTCCACATTTTACTCTAGATCTCAAAGGAGTAACTGATTTTTATTTTAATTTCTTTTCTTTTTCTTTTGATAATTGAGGCTTATCAGCACTTAGTACATCCATCAGATTTACCAACATCAGAACTTAACAGATAAGAAGCACTATTCTAGTTTTTGACTTAGTAACAAGATATACAAAGTAAACTTTAACTAAGCTCAATATCAGAATTTGCTTGTGTTAAAAGATTTCCACATAAACAATTACTTCATACATGGGATCTTAGTATACTAAAGATTACTAGGTCAGCATCTAGCACAGTTATCCTCGTTGGATTGAATAGTCACAGAAACATTCATATCACTATCGGAGTTTAGAAATTCACATCAGACAACAATCAACACTTAAGCAAATTTCAATTTAAGCACAGAATACACAAAGATAGTAATATCTGTAACTACTGATCATGAAGTCGGATGGATCAGAATATTAACTAAGCAGATTTAGAGAAAGAACCTGAAACCATTCCAAGTTCATTTACCAATCTTGTAAAAGTAGCTTCACACAGTGGTTTTGTGAAGATATCTGCTAGTTATTGATCTGTTGGAACAAAATGCAATTCCACTGTACCTTCATCCACATGTTCCCTTATGAAGTGGTACCTAATACTGATGTGCTTTGTCATTGAGTATTGAACTGGATTACCTTGCATAGCAATAACATTTTGATTATCACAGTAAATAGGAATTTTAGAAAATTCTAACCCATAATCCAGTAACAGATTCTTCATCTAAATAATCTGTGCACAACAGCTTCCTGCAGCAATGTATTCTGCTTCTGTAGTTGATATGGAAATTGACTTCTGTTTCTTGCTAAACCAAGAAACCAATCTGCCTCCAAGAAATTGGCAGCTTCCACTTGTGCTTTTCCTGTCAATTTTGCATCCTGCAAAATCTGCATCTGAGTAACCTATTAGCTTAAAGTCTGATTCTCTCGGATACCACAATCCCATATCTGATGTACCCTTAAGGTACTTGAAAATTCTTTTCACAGCTGTTAAGTGAGGTTCTCTTGGATCTGCTTGAAATCTTGTACAAAAACATGTATCATACATGATATCAGGTCTACTTGCAGTTAGATAGAGTAATGAGCCAATCATACCTCTGTAATCAGTAATATCTACTGATGTACCAATATCCTTATCCAATTTTATTGCAGTGGCCATGGGAGTGGATGCACTTGAACAATCTTGCATTCTAAATTTCTTCAGCAAGTTTCTGGTGTACTTTCCATGGTTGAGATAAAATAATGTTTTGTCAATAGTCCCTCTGTTAAATCCACTTTCCAGAAGAAACTGAGCTAGTGTCTCATACCATGCTTTTGGAGCTTGCTTAAGGCCATAAAGTGCTTTGTCAAGTATGTAGACATGATTAGGAAATTTTGAATCTACAAAACCTGGAGGTTGTTCAACATATACTTCCTCTTCCAATTCTCCATTGAGAAAAGCACTTTTCATATCCATTTGAAAGACTGTAAACTTCTTGTGAGCAACATAAGCTAAAAATATCCTTATGGCTTCCAATCTAGCAACTGGTGCAAATGTTTCATCATAGTCAATTCCCTTTTGTTGAGAATATTCTTTTGCAACCAGCCTTGCTTTATTCCTTGTAATTATGCCATCACTATCAGTTGTTTTTATGAACACCCACTTTGTACCGACAACATATCTGTTCTTTGGTCTTGGCACTAGGGTCTAGACTTTGTTTCTTTCTAATTCATTTAACTCTTCATGCATTGCTTGCACTCAATTAGCATCTTAAAGAGCTTCTTGCACTTTCTTTGGTTCAGTCTGAGAGAGAAAAGAGTAATAAAGACATTCATTTGATGTAGCTGTTCTAGTTCTGACACCTGCATCAGGATTACCAATAATTAAGTCAGGTGTATGTGCTTTAGTCCACTTCCTTGCAGATGGAAGATTTTCTCTAGAACTGGATGCTCCCCCATGATCCATGCTGTCTTCATCAACATTTTCTGATGCTCGCCCTGAAATTATGCTCTCTGAGTTGGATCCTTCAGAATTTGAGTTTCCAGAAATATCAGCACTTGAGTTTCCAGAATTATCAGAACTTGGCCCATCAGAACTTGAAGAGTCTGTTATAGGTTCTGATGCTTCTTGAAATATGGTTGTATCTTCAGTATGCTCCCTCTGCACAGGTGCATCTTCATTTACCGTAGTCACCACAGTTTCAATAACATCAGAGTTTAATCCTTTAGAGTTTGCAGTATCAGGATTTAAACTGTCAGGATTTACAGTATCAGAATTTAAAACTTCATTCTCAAATCTCAGCTGATCATGATCATTGAAATCTTCAAGTCCTGTAATCTTCTTATCAAAAGAGACATTGATTGATTCCATGACAACCCTTGTTCTTAAGTTGTAGACTCTGAAGGCTTTTTTGGAAAGTGGATATCCAACTAAAATTCCTTCATCAGCTTTTAGATCAAATTTGGATAGTTGTTCAGGATGAGTCTTAAGAACAAAACACTTGCATCCAAATACATGAAAATACTTCAGATTTGGCTTCTTTTTCTTCACCATCTCGTATGGTGTTTTGCTATGCTTGTTAATGCGTGTTGCATTCTGAGTAAAACAAGCAGTCTGCACATCTTCAGCCCAAAAGTAGGTTGGCAACTTTGCTTCATCAAGCATAGTTCGTGTAGCTTCAATAAGAGTTCTATTCTTTCTTTCAACAACTCCATTTTATTGTGGAGTTCCAGGAGCAGAAAATTTATGCTTTATTCCATGGTCTTTGCAGAACTCTTTCATGATCAAATTCTTGAACTCAGTGCCATTATCACTTCTTATGATCTTCACAGAATCTTTGACCAATTTATCCAGTTGCTTGACATGATCAATCAAAATAGATGCAGTTTTACTTTTTGTGTGCAAGAAATACACCCATGTGTATCTGGTGAACTCATCCACTATGACCATAACATATTTCTTCTTTGCAATAGACATGACATTTACTAGACCAAATAGATCAACATGTAGTAGGTGATAAGGCTCAAGAATTGAAGATTCAGTCTTGCTCTTGAATGAAGATTTTCTTTATTTTGCCTTTTGACAGGAATCACAAAGGCCATCAGGAGCAAATACTGATTTTGGCAAACCTCTCACAAGATCTTTCTTGACTAGTTCATTTATATTGTTGAATTTAAATGAGAGAGTTTCTTGTGCCAATTCCAGCTTTCTTCAATTGATGCTCTACTTAACAGACAGATTGCAGAACCATCAATACTTGTTGAAAGCTTGGCTTCATAAATGTTACCATGCATGTATCCTTTCAGAACAACTTTGCCTGTAGATTTACTTACAACTTCACAGTGTTCTTCAAAGAAATCAATATGATAACCTCTGTCACAGATTTGACTAACACTGAGCCGATTGTGTTTAAGTCCTGAGACCAGAGCTACTTTTTTAATGATGACATTCCCCAGATTGATATTGCCATATCCCAAAGTTTTTCCCATGTTGCCATCTCCATAAGAAATACTTGGGCCAGCTTTCTCCATAAAGTCTGATAGCAGGGCTTTATTTCCAGTCATATGTCCAGAACATCCACTGTCCAGAACTAGGATGTTTTTCTTGTTTCCCTGCAATCACAAAGACCACTTATGATTAGTTTTAAGGACCCAGACTTGCTTGGATCCTTTGGCCTTATTAAGTTTGTTAACATTTGCAGCGGATTTAGCATCAGAATTTATGTTAATAGTTTTCTTATCAGCATTTACAGTATCAGACTTTGCATCAGAACTTACACTAGAAGTAATAATGCTAACTTTCTTTAAAGAAGGTTTTATTTGATAATAATCAAAGTACAAACTATGATATTCCTTACAAAAGAAGCCAGATGGTTATAAATTCCACAGTTATAACATTTCTTTCTAGGAGCATTAGGAACAGGCTTATAATCATTACTTTTATTCACACCTTCCTTTCTATTCCTATTTTTCCTAGGTGGCTTTAACTTGTTTACTTTTTTAATATCTTTCAGCTTATGCTTAAGCTGCTTCTTTGTCATTAAGCCTATGTTTACTTCAGTTGGCTTACCCTATTTAGGTTTGTCAGAAGTTAATTTCTCCTTAACTTCTGATTTCTCAATATCAGACTTTGCAGTTACAAAC
This sequence comes from Apium graveolens, assembly GCF_009905375.1. NCBI lineage: Eukaryota > Viridiplantae > Streptophyta > Magnoliopsida > Apiales > Apiaceae > Apium > Apium graveolens. The sequence goes on along the minus strand of NC_133652.1, from coordinate 270,086,446 downwards.
TTAACATGATTTACCTTTGGCTTTTGTTTAACAACTATAGGCTCAATCTCTACAGTTCCCTTATCATTCTTATCATCTCCATAACCTAAGCCCTCTTTCCAGTTTCCACTACTAAGAATATCCTGAGTTGCTTTACTAGAGTTAGTCCAAGTCCTGATAATCTCTCTTTCCTTTTCTAACTCAGTTTTTAGAGATTCATTCATTTTAAGTACTTCATCCCTAACATAGAAGGCATCATCTCTATCTTTCTGAGTTTGATGGAACATGACTAACTCTTTTTCTAAATAATCATTCCTTTTTTTATAAGCAAGATTTTCAGAAGTTAATCTTTTACATGTTAAAGTTTGATCTCTATAACTAATGAACATGGTTTTAAGATATCTTCTCAACTCATTAATATCATCAGTATGAAAGGCATAAGTAGTTTGAGGTACCTTTAACTCAGCAGCATCAGAACTGCTATCAGCATTTGCCATCAAGGCATAGTTCACCTCACTTTCAAAATCTGAAGTGTCTGTCCAGCTTTTCTTCTTTGTGACAAGAGCCTTACCTTTGTCACTTCTCACTTTCTTGCAATCAGGAGATATGTGGCCTTTCTCATCACAGTTGTAGCATTTGACATTTGTGTAATCTTCTCTGTCAGACTTTCCTCCTTTGCCTTCAGATTTTCTGAAACTCTTCTTATCAGAACTTGCACCTTTCCTTGAAGACTTCTTTCCCTTTCTGAATTTCCTATATGCAATCCTTGTGATTCCTTTCACCATAAGAGCACACAACTTCATCATCTCTTCATCAGGATCCATCTCAGGTAAACTTTCAATTTCTGAGTCATCATCAGTATCAGAACTTGATGATTCAGTATTAGACTTTGTAATGAGATCTTTTCCCTTGCTTTTCCTTGAAGTAGCTGCCTTGGGGTATTCCTCCTCAGCCTTAAGAGCAACTGTCCTTGACTTTCTTCCTTTCCTCTTGCTTCTTTGTTCCATCTCAAGTTCATGAGTCTTGAGCATCCCATAAATTTCATCAAGAGTTGTTTCTTCAAGATTATAGTTGTCTCTTCTAATGGTGGCCTTCAAATCCCAACTTTCAGGAAGAGCTAACAGGAACTTAAGATTTGAATCTTCAAGATCATATTACTTGTCAACTAGTGACATATCATTCAAGAGTTTGACAAATCTGTCATATAAACCAGTTATGACTCATTAAGCTTTGAGTCAAAGTGCTCATACTCTTGAGTGAGTATAGTCTTCCTTTTCTTCTTAATTAAATCAGTTCCCTGGCATCTTATCTCCAAGGCAACCCATATCTCCTTTGCGGTCTTACAGTTAATTACCCTGTTTGACATTACATTATCAATGACACTATGCAGCAAGTGTCGTACCTTAGCATCCTTAGCAATTGATGAGATATCTTCAGCAGTGTAATCACTCTTCTCCTTTGATACAGGCATTGCTGGTTCACCTGCAACTACAACGGAGAGTTTGGTTGGCTTGTGTGGTCCTTCATTGATTCTGTCAAGGTATTCTGGATCAATAGCTTCCAGAAACATAGACATTCTCACCTTCCATATGGGATATTCAGATGGTTTCAGTATGGGAACTCTAATAGTCTCATATCGACTATGGATTTGAGTCTTTGGAGGTTCTTCAGTTTTGGTGGGCTTGGTTGGAGTTTGTTCTTCTTCAGACATGATTGTTTTTGGATCTTAAACTGTTTGTGTGTTAACAGATCTGCTCTGATACCACTTGTTAGGTCACACACACTGTAGAAGGGGGTTGAATACAGTGTTTATCACAATCAAATCGAATTAAAGAACTCACGTAACAAAAAATAGATTTTATTCAAGACAATAAACTCTGTTATAATATAGAACTGTCCTATCTCAGTGATGAACAAATTATCACGAGAGATGCTAGGGTTATAATAATTAATAACGTCGATTATGATAACACAAATAGTGTAAACCCTATGTCTGTGTTTATATACTACATAGTTACAAGATAATCTCTAATTGATATTGAATATGATTCTGTATCCTAAAATATATCAATTAGATATCTTCTTTTCCAAGTGTTCTATCTTCCATAGAAATCTTCTCCATGCATATCTCTTCTTTATTTAGTCTTGATCTTCTTTCCTTTCAATCAGCCTTTCCTTAACTGTTCGTCCTTCCGCACTTAAGTTCTGATATCCATCTTCTGATAATTATCTCCTGATAATTTAAGTACTGATATCCTTAAGTTCTGACTTCCAGTAAGTGCTGATTTCAGTAAGTACTGATATTTCCTGTTTGTTAAGATCTGAAAACTAAACATGAAACACATTAGACATGATATCTCAAATATATCTAACATAAGTCACACTAGAGAAGCAATTATTGGTGATCCAACTGTTGGAGTGAGGAGTAGAAGTGCAACTGCAAATGAATTCCTTCATGCATATTTTCAGTCACAAGTTGAACCAAAGAAAACTGAGAAAGCTCTTCTTGATCCTGATTGGATATCTGCTATGCAAGAAGAGCTAAATCAGTTTGAAAGAAACAAAGTTTAGAAATTGGTTCCTGTACCAAAGAACAGGAGTATAATTGGAACAAAGTGGGTGTTCAGGAATAAAATGGATGAAAATGGAATTGTCACCAGAAACAAAGAAAGGTTGGTTGCAAAAGGCAACTCACAGGAAAAAGGAATTGATTATGATGAAACCTTTTCTCCAATTGCAAGACTTGAAGCAATAAGGATTTTTCTTGCATTTGCTGCATATTCAAATTTCAAGGTATATCAAATGGATGTGAAGAGTGCATGCCTTAGTGGTGAGTTGGAAGAAGAAGTTTATGTGAAACAGCTACCTAGTTTTGAAGATCCAGAATTTCCAAATTTTGTATACAAATTACTCAAGGCTCTCTATGGACTAAAAAAGCACCTAGAGCTTAGTATGACACCCTGTCAGAATTTTTGATTAAGCATGGATTCACTAGAGGTACTATTGACAAGACTCACTTTTACAAGAAGCATGATGATGATATAATTCTAGTTCAAATCTATGTAGATGATATTATTTTTGGTTCTACAAATGAAAAGCTTTGCCAAAGATTCTTTGATCTTATGCAGAGTGAATATGAGATGAGTATTGTGACGCTCCCAAATCCGGGGTCAGGATTGGGTGTCACTACACAACTTTAAATGATAATAAAAACCTATATATTTAAAATAAATATACAGATAACCCCTCATATTCAGTCCCGATTTTTACACTAATACAATCCCCATCGATTCTACAATACCGTACTGCCAAAATCATGCCATAACAACTCATTAATCCCAGTTCCGATCAATTAAAGGCGAAAATCCGGTGACATGATCGGAAAATTCAACTTTAACAGAATCAAAATGAAACTTAGCAAATAATAGCTTAAATTAAAGTTGGGAAAATTTAAAATCTAAAGCAACTATCTATATTATCAACCAATCATTCAACAATTGGAAAAAATTGAATTAAAACTTGGAGAAAACACATGCATCGACTTAACACCTCTGGGGGTTAAACAACTACAATTTATACACCAATAGATTAAAAATTCGATGATAAAGCTTATTTAAGTATCAAAATCAACAAACGATTCATGAACAAGAAACCCCCAAATCGAACATAAACCCTAAAATTATGAATTTACAAATTACTAATCGTTGGTATGATTTGATGGCAGATATAGATAGAGCATGAAAATCTGAACATTTTGATTACTCATACTTTGAATTCTGAAGTCTGCATCACCCTCCAATTTGGGTTTGATACACAGAACTCTTCAAGAACACCAAGAACACATATTCAAAGAATTTTTAGAGAATCAAACCTTAATTTCTACATGATAGTGAGCTCTATTTTTGAAGTATAATATACCAAATTGACCAGAAAAATATTATCTACACGATGGAAGCATCAAATCACATCAACAGCATCAAGAACAAATTTTCATATTTTAATTATCAAATAATTCGAATATAATTAAATAAATAAGAAAATTACCATGATTTATGGGCAATAACTGATGATTGATTCAGAAAGAATATTTCGAGAGCTTTGTTTTGATATGTTGCATGCCCGAATCGGAGTTCGGTAACACCTTCGTTCGTGCGTTTGATTTCCAAGAACATATCGTTTTTAGGGTTTTTCTCTGTAATTACTATATTTTTACTGGTTGTAAATGAATAAATGAATAAAATAAAATAAGAAATATGTTATTTATATTTACGGAATATTGGTTCGTTCTGGATCATTTTGGATCGATAAATTAGTTGCTTAGCCGCTAAGTAACTGCAATAACGATCCAATTTGATATCAGTTTTGGATAATTATCTCAACCGGGCTTTTTATAAAATACTTTATACGAAAATAATGTAATATTATCTCATCTTTTGAGAATACGGGTTTTGTTGATTTACTGAAATGATTGTCGTATCGAAAATCTTGCGCCGGGCCGCGCACGGGTCAAACCGTAATCCGGATCGAAAAATTCAAAACACGGAAAATGTCCGGAATTACCAGATTAGGTTAGGAAGGAGTTTTCGGAAGAGTTTCGGGTTATAAAAACGTAAAAACGGTTGAAGTCGGACGATTCCCGGCTTTATAAAATAATTTTGTAATTATTCGGAAAATAATGAATAATTCATAAATCATTATAAAATCATCTAACAATCCAAAAATTACCAGAAAAAATACCTTAATTATCTATATTTTATGCTGGACATATTAAAATTAACATACTCACAGTTTATTACATACAAACATCCAAATATTATTATCAAACATCAGATAATTCACCAAAAATTCATATAATATTCACATAATAATCATATATTGATACAAATAATTACACGATATTTCCCGGATGTTACATCCTTCCCCCCTTAAAAGGATTATGTCCTCAGAATCACGCTAAGGAATAATACTGATACTTTTTAAGTATCTCACTTTCATTCTCTCAGGTGAATCTTTCAACCTTATAATTTTTCATAACTTTAACGCGTAATATTAATCTTTCCTTAATAGTCTCTCGCTAATAACATATTCTATTTGTTGCTTATATATCTCAATTCAAATCTCCAACTTTTATATATAATGGAGCTAACTTACCCTTTTTGCTATACGGGTAGCGGTGAAGCCAACTCACTTCTATTTATCCTGTCTATTTTACTATCCAGGAGGGACCAGCATAACACGTCTTAATTCTCTTTTTCTTTCTAATTCTAGTAACTCATGCTTATGTGCGTTTCCAATTGTTATTCGGTGTTGAACCTCGCCTCCATATGTTTCTTCGTTCAAATAATCTAATTTATAATCACTTCCCATCGCATTGGAGGTTTTTAAACGTTCCTGTAATCTTCTTCTTCATTTGTAAATGATGCACTGAGACCGGGGAGTATTTACTTTCTGTCATTCTCGTAACTCGAATCAACCTTCATTTTAATCCGGGGTCAACCCATTCGTAACCGTTATATCTATCTTATTGTCTCGATGGACCAACTTAATTTATACTAATCTGCCTCTCTTTCTAATTTTACTAATTTGTGTTTATGCATCTTCCATTTTCCTTGACTGTTCTACTTCTCTTCTCGCGTCTCCTTTTGTTTGGTTAGTCTGGCCTATGATTGCTTTCAATCGTATTCGAGAATCTTCGGTTGGTCTCTTATACTTTCAATCCATCTGCGCCCGATATACTGAGCTCATGGCGTCTGATGCTTCAAAATGTTCTGAATCTATTCAAAACTAGAAAATTAAAAAGGCAATCTCGACAATCGCACTTAACTCACCATTGTGTAGTATTTTTCAATTTCTTTTCAATCACTAACAAGTATATTCATTGAGCGAATTCTTTTACTCTTTAAAAGGAATATTAATTTGGAATAGAATGAACCATAACTTTATTCAAAACCGAACTCTTGGTACTAATACCAATTTTGTTGTCATATCAAATTAGATATCAATATGAACTTTGATGCTCACAACATTCCATACTGAAGTCAACATCAATCATCTATATTAATACCACCTTTGATATCTAACAACAAAGTAAGTATCAGTATAATCCAGAAGTCGGATCAAAACCTGTTCTCAATTTCTAACTTTTCCAATTCCTTTATCCACTCCCCAGCAATCTTAGTGATATTCATTCTTTATTTTCTACTTAAGACATCTGTCTCTGGATGGATCTTGCTTGGTTGGTAATTAACCATACTTCCGTAGCTCATAATTAATTATAACCAAAGTTCATACCTTTAAAGCTTAGAACGTAGTTGCTAATCTTTCACCCTTCGCATGCATATCTTCAGGTGTTTAACTTGGTCTTCCTTAGTCCTTGAATTAGCGAGGATGTTATCAATAAATACAATCACACTATCCCAATACTCCTGGTACATTGTGTTCACCTAATCTTCAACCTTACAATTTATGATAATCGACGCGTAACTTCATATCCCCTACTCTTCTTTTTCCCATGATCACTTTTGTGCACGACGCGAAACACTCTTTGTTTAATCACTCCTGTTTACACGCATTTGTGGGACGAATTCCTATCTCTAACTATCAGCGTTTCACCTTATTCTCCTGACAATTCTGGCACAACCAACGTTTCCAACTTGCATACATGTTGGATTATTTTATAAAATTTCTTTATCATCCTTTTGAGTCCACTTCTTGTCTTGATCAGTTCTTTATTCTCATTATTCATTATCTCTTTCAAAGGTAACAAATTTTTTTTTGTAATATTACTCTATTTATTATTGGATAACTCATTTCTGGAGTTCATACCGTAATGAAGGTTTTATTTATATTATTTAAATTCTTACTAACAAAATTATCGAATCTCATCGGTAGCTATTTTCTTAGTCTTGCTTAATTCATCATGGATCGCGTTTTTTGACTTCACCTCGTTGGTCAACATCTCTTTTCCTTGACTTCCCATGCGGACTTCATCAGTCTCCGTCTTACCTTAGATGCTTGAATTCGCGAATTTTTCGCTATTTTACAGCAACTTCCATTCAATCGTCATTCAAAATGAGTATACCTTCAAGTCCTTCCTGGAACGTCATTATGAATGATAACGTCTCTTTATTTTGTCTTACATCTTCAGTTCTTAGAAATATTCTTCTCACTGACATATACCAATTACTTTTTGTTTCTCTTGTTTATCGAAAAGAGTGTATTCATCTAGATAAAGTCTCGTACATGTTTGTGGCACATCACACTAATTTTATTAAACTTTCAATTCCTGCTAATTCCATCACTTCCTTCAACTTGCCAACCGCTTTGATTTTGGATTTGAAAATCATGTTAGAGCTTAACTCAATCTAATTGGAATCGATCTCCATTTAGCTAACCATTAGTTGGTAAAGTTGATCAATTAACTCTTTTAACCGATCACTTAAACCAAGTAAAAACTAGCTAACTAGAATCAAAGACCAATTACATAAAGTCAGTTTGATCATAACATTCTTCTTCAAGAACCGAAATCACAACCATTAGGAGTACAACGGGAAGTGAGAATATACTTCTTTATCCTTATATGTAGAGTAAGTTCTGAAAATTTGGGCAGCACCTCCCCTATACCATCGACTACCAGTCGGACTCAAGCCGACACCATCAATCTACCAAATCATCTACAATCACATCCATCCATATTCATCAACCAAATTCATCCATCCACCATAGCTCAGACTATATCATTCTGATTAGTATAGGTATGATTAACTGGCATAACATATATCTTTTGAAATGAGACTTAAGGTCTTAAATCAACAAGGATTAATATAACCACTCTCTTCCCAGTTCTTTCAGAATGTTACAAAATTTTATCAGTAAGCTTTAAAATTTATCTCGTGTTTCGAAATTTTATTTCGCGAGTATTTCAACTTATTTATTGTGTATAGTTATTTTTAAGAATTATGCCGCATCCTTCAACAAATCACAACAATCATTTATCTTGGACGATATGCATTTAATTTCATTAACTAATCTGTTTATCTTTTAATAACCACGCACGGTTTTCATTACTATCGTCGCAGTCTGGTAGAAACTTAATCGTTATATTGTTATTTCTTAAAAAGTTTCACCGTCGAGTCACCATTGCTTCATCTCCACTTATGGTTCCGCATCAAACTTTCGTCACTGACCGTGTATGAGCATTGAATTCATCATCACTTATTTACGCAAGTTAGAGAACTTCACAATTTCTTGAAGAGCACGTTCGCAGTTCGATTATATTTAAGATTTCTTCCATCTTGAATCTTCATGACAAATATCTTCCCGCGATGAAGGGACGTAGTAATTACATGTCTGAGTCATTGTTCAGAATTTCCTTGATCTTTGATCATCGTCCCGATACTCGTTTGCTCCGTCTAACGCACACAACTTTACTTCCTTATTTTGTAATTAATTCATTTGTACGGTTTACTAACGATTCATTTCTCGTCAAAATCTTCTAATTTGCAGTGCATCGCATTAACACAATTTATTGTACTGATGAGATTCTTGTAGCACGAACAACTGTCAGACTTGATATCTTCGCCACGTCCATGTTATTGATGAATTCCTTCTTCCTTACCCGCAAATGTCTACCATTTATCGGTTTGCAGTCATATCTATGTTCGTTGTATGATTCCACGTATCAAACTATTTCATTTCCTTTGAAATCGTTAGAGAACAGACTCTACGCAAGAGGAGAGTGTGTGAGTAGGGTTTTGAATGAAAAGAAGGATAGGGAATAACAATGCCACAAACAGTTGAAAGAATCTGTAAGTCAATAAATTGAAGGAAGAAGAATGAATGAAGATTTAGATGTGAATGAGACAACCATATCCGTACTCAAGATGACCGATCTTTCATACTATATGGCATATAACACATGATTAGGTGGCGTCCCACCCGACTCTTCATCATTTCGACAAAGCATCATACCACAATACTGCTTGTCTCAACCAAAAATTAGTGATTTGAAAAGAGCAATGATTTAGAAGGAATACAATAAATTTTCTTTCATTTTTGCCTTATATGATCTATCAACAGAAGAAGCTCATACATATTCAAAACTTGAGAAGAATATATGCTATCGTATTTGTAATTAAATAACATTATAGATCACCATTGGTCACCGTCCATGCTTCATTTACGTATGCCTTCAGAAACCATTCAAATGAGAGATTCACCGTTTAGGTCACGTCATAACTTCAGAATGTTATCTGGAAATGCCCCCATTATTTTAATAATTTGACCATACTTGCGGCCTTGCGAAATTTATAACCACTGCTTCAGTTTCCATTTATGCCGCGTAAAATAACCCTCGATCACGCAACGCCTCAACTTCGTCGATAAAAATATGATTCCTCTTCCATCATCTAGAAGATTCTGCCATTTCCTTCAATTATCCTTCATTCATTCGAATCACGAATCTCATTAAATTTTAATAATTTTATAAATTGGGTAAATAATATTTTAATACGTTGATTAAATTGTTGGTATGATTTAAACAAAGATTACTCTCGTCTTTCATAAAAACTTTAAACTTTCTTCTTACTAGTGGGTCTACTTGGTCCTCCAAATTAACAATACTGAGTCTGTAACCATTCTTCTCTTTAGGTCATTTTCTGTTTATAATAACAGGAACTTTAATAGTAATTCGACAACCAACTTGTAAAACTCACTTTATACAAAAATCTTCTGAAGGTTGATTAAAAATATCTTCTCCGAAATCTCATTTTAAAATTTTGAAAATCAAATATTTGGTCATCATTACTATATAAGTTACTTGATATTCTCTTGATCTGCTAATGAAACATCTAATTATAGGAATGCCCACATAGGGGTTTCTCCATTTTGGTACATCTTCTATTCTTCCTTGGATTCTGCTCGCACTTATTAGTCGACAAAACTTCATTTACTATTGTATATCATTTATTCGCAATTCCACTGCACTGCTTCCATTTAGTACTGTCTCTGATATTCTTGCCATTGTTTTTGACGCTATGCTTACAACCATGCAAGCGATTCGATGTTCGGTTTATGGATAGGGTCGCATCATTTTGTTAGTCTTACCTATACCTAGTAAGGTAGATATCATTTCTTGCGCAACTCCCGATAAATCTTCTCGTAGCGGTGGTGCCTTCGAAACGTGCGATGTTGATTCTTCATCAGCTTCCATCAACTTGTTGCCTCCAGTGTGAAGCTCGTCCTTCTACCTAATCCTAAGTTATATCATACCCAAAACTCACCTAGTCTCTCTTACGCGAAATTCTCACAAAACTCATTCGCATCTTCTTCAAAATTGCCTGAAATGTAGGGTAGCATATCCAGTCTCTGCCGATCTATCGATTCCTCATTACTGTAGGATCGGAGAACTCAATATACCTATAGCATTGCGATATTCGCCTTACGCTTGCCTCAATAATCTTGGCTTACCAATTCCGTATCGGACCTGCTAATCCTTATTCACTCAATTCGAAATTAAAAAGAATATGCCTAGGGTCTTTCCTATCTTGTACGGCCTACCACTCCTATCTTACTCTCACTTATTCTAATTTCAGTGACCAATAACCCGTAGTTCAGATACCAAATGTGACGCCCCCAAATCCGGGGTCAGGATTGGGTGTCACTACACAACTTTAAATGATAATAAAAACCTGTATATTAAAATAAATATACAGATAACCCCTCATATTCAGTCCCGATTTTTACACTAATACGATCCCCATCGATTCTACAACACCGTACTGCCAAAATCATGCCATAACAACTCATCAATCCCAGTTCCGATCAATTAAAGGCGAAAATCCGGTAACATGATCGGAAAATTCAACTTTAACAGAATCAAAATGAAACTTAGCGAATAATAGCTTAAATTAAAGCTGGGAAAATTTAAAATCTAAAGCAACTATCTATATTATCAAACAATCATTCAACAATTGGAAAAAAACCGAATTAAAACTTGGAGAAAACACATGCATCGACTTAACACCTCTGGGGGTTAAACAACTACAATTTATACACCAATAGATTAAAAATTCGATGATAAAGCTTATTTAAGTATCAAAATTAACAAACGATTCATGAACAAGAAACCCCCAAATCGAACATAAACCCTAAAATTATGAATTTACAAATTACTAATCGTTAATATGATTTGATGGCATATATAGATAGAGCATGAAAATCTGAACATTTTGATTACTCATACTTTGAATTCTGAAGTCTGCATCACCCTCCAATTTGGGTTTAATTCACAGAACTCTTCAAGAACACCAAGAACATATATTCAAAGAATTTTTAGAGAATCAAACCTTAATTTCTACATGATAGTGAGCTCTATTTTTGAAGTGTAATATACCAAAATTGACCAGAAAAATATTATCTACACGATGGAAGCATCAAATCACATCAACAACATCAAGAACAAATTTTTATATTTTAATTATCAAATAATTCGAATATAATTAAATAAATAAGAAAATTACCATGATTTCTGGGCAATAACTGATGATTGATTCAGAAAGAAAATTTCGAGAGCTTCGTTTTGATATGCTACACGCCCGAATCGGAGTTCGGTAACGCCTTCGTTCGTGCGTTTGATTTCCAAGAACATATCGTTTTTAAAGTTTTTCTCTGTAATTACTATATTTTTACTGGTTGTAAATGAATAAACGAATAAAATAAAATAAGAAATATGTTATTTATATTTACGGAATATTGGTTTGTTCTTGATCGTTTTGGATCGATAAATTAGTTGCTTAGCCGCTAAGTAACTGCAATAACGATCCGATTTGATATCAGTTTTGGATAATTATCTCAACCGGGCTTTTTATAAAACACTTTATACGAAAATAATGTAATATTATCTCGTCTTTTGAGAATACGGATTTTGTTGATTTACTGAAATGATTGTCGTATCAAAAATCTTGCGCCGGGCCGCGCACGGGTCAAACCGTAATCCGGATCGAAAAAGTCAAAACACGGAAAATGTCTGGAATTACTAGATTAGGTTAGGAAGGAGTTTTCGGAAGAGTTTCGGGTTGTAAAAACGTGAAAACGGTTGGAGTCGGACGATTCCCGACTTTATAAAATAATTTTGTAATTATTCAGAAAATAATTAATAATTCATAAATCATTATAAAATCATCTAACACTCCAAAAATTACAAGAAAAAAATAGCTTAATTATCTATATTTTATGCTGGACATATTAAAATTAACATACTCACAGTTTATTACATACAAACATCCAAATATTATTATCAAACATCAGATAATTCACCAAAAATTCATATAATATTCACATAATAATCATATATTGATACAAATAATTACACGATATTTCCCGGATGTTACAAGTATGATGGGGGAATTAAGTTACTTTCTTGGACTTCCAGTCAGCCAAAGAAGTGATGGAATCTTCATCATCCAAACTAAGTATGTCAAAGATTTTATGAAAAAGTTTGGCATGGTTGATTGTTCACCTGTATCTACACCTATGTCTACAGCTACAAAGTTAGATGAAGATAAAAGGGCAAGAGTGTAGATATCTCAAGCTGTAGAGGAATGATTGGATCTTTTCTTTACTTAACTGCAAGTAGACCAGACATAATGTTTGCAACATGTATGTGTGCAAGATTTCAAGCCAATCCAAAAGAATCACATTTGATGGCTGTGAAGAAGATTTTCAGATACTTGAAGGGGACTCCAAACTTGGGATTATGGTATCTTAAGGGAACTGGTTTTGAAGCTGTTAGATTCACCGATGCAGATTTTGCTGGATGCAGGGTTGACAGAAAGAGCACTAGTGGAAGCTGTCAGTTTCTTGGACAAAGACTTTTATCCTAGTATAGCAAGAAAAAACAATCTGTGTCAACTTTCAAAGTCGAGGCTGAATACATAGCTACTGGAAGTTGATGTGCTTAAGTTCTTTGGATTAGAAATCAACTAATGGACTATGGCCTAGTGTTACACAAAATTACAATTATGTGTGATAATACTAGTGCTATATCTATTGTGGCTAAACCAGTTAATCATTCTAGAACAAAGCACATTGATGTAAGGTACCATTTTATTAGAGAACATGCTGCAAATGGTACCATTGAGCTTATTTTTGTTCCAACAGAAAAACAATTAGCTGACATTTTTACTAAACCTTTGGATGAAGCAATTTCACCAGACTTGTAAGTGAAATTGGAATGCTTAATTCTTCATCCTAAGACAAGAACTCAACTAATGTTTTGCAGCAGATTAATTTCTAATAAATCAAAATTCATTTGATTAATTGAAAATTAACTGAAATATGAATCATAAATATTTCAGAAATCTCTGCATATTTATTTTTCAAAATTCAAAAGTTACCTTGGCATTTTTTTCAATTCTAAGAAAACTATTTAAATGTTGATTTGCATTTTCAATATGTAAATTAGCACAAGGCATAATCAAAGTGATCAAAAGTATTCAGAAAACTGAGTTCTCGATAGGTCTAATTGACTTATTGACAAGTCATTTTAAGACTTCTCGAGTGACTTCTCGATAAGCTTTATTATGACTTATCGATAAGTCATTGTAGAGTTCTCTATAAGTGTTAACTCACAGAGTTCTTTACAAGTATATATTTTTAAACTTATAAATAACTCAGAACTAAAATAATTTAATTTAATAAATTATTTTAGTAAAATACTTTTGACAAAATTACTCTGATTTTATTTGGATTTATTAAAATAAATTGAAATCAATTTAGTCCATTTTGGACAAATTGAGTATTTATTTGACATCTCGACAAGTCAATTTTGGTTCTCTAAAAGAGTAAATTAAAATGACTTCTCGATATGTAATTCTGATTTCAAAATGACTTCTGGATAAGCAAATTCCAAACGTTTATTTTTGAGTTCTCGATAAGTCATTTGCTTTTACTATAAATACTCAGACATCTCGACATACACATACTTACGCCTTCAAGAACTCTAAGTGACCTAGAATTTTCAATTTCGAACCGATTTCTCTCTCGTTTCAAACTCTTTCTCTTTAATTCTTTTACCCACTAAACTTCATACTCTTCTCAATGGCATCAAAAACTATTGTACCCTTTATCCCAAAAGAGACACTACATACTGGAGGAGTTGAGCACCAGGATAACAATGCCATTAGAGTCAAGAGGTATGGAAATTTTTCTTTCTAGATTCATTATGTCTACTTTAAACTAAAAAGTTAATGACATACATATGATAAATAGGGTAGACAGATCATTAATAGGCAATTGGAAGCAGATGTCCAAAACTCTATTTGGATCATTGTTTATAAAGAATAAGGTACAAGTGGGTCTTAAGTTAACTCTATTCATGTTGGAGAAATTTAAGACTATCCTTACCCCATGCCTAACATGAGGATAAATGCTCAACCTAGTACAACAATGGTCCCTGAACCTGTGGAAGTACAAACACAAGAACGCCAATAGGGACCTTCCAATGCTGAGACCCTTTCTTCTATACCAATAGTAGCTAGGAAACCACCCACTTTATCCTCCTAAAAGGGTGAAGTGAGTAAAAAGAAGAGAAAGCAGGCACCTTTACCAATCATAAATGAGAGTGGTGAGGAACTAACACCAACTGAGTCACCCTTGGTTAGAAAACCAAAGAAGGCTAAAAATTTAGAGTTGACCACTCAAGCCACCTCTGCATCCTCTCAAAAGGATGTAGTTGTAGACAAGGGACAAAAGCAGATTCTAGAAGCACCCTCTCAAAAGGATGTCTCTATTGAAAATATCATTAGCCCAAATGCACCCTGTATAGAATCTGCACAACCATCACTTGAACAAATCCAAGTGTATGGGAGGAGAAACAAGATGGCACAAACAAGGAGAGCACATCACTTGAAGCTCCCTCATCTATTCAGGGGAGTTGCTAACACTCAACACTGAAATACAAAATCTCATCTCTAAAATTTCTTCTTCCTACACAGCACCTGAATCTAATTTTCAGGTGCATCCTCACTTAAGTTACTTGGTTCAAGAAACCTTTCTCACCACCCAGACACCTAATTTAGATGGTGAGAGGCTACTAACTGGGGTAGACCTTGATGACACCATCACAAACATGGCGGATTCATCAGTTTTTACTGAAGACCTCATGGTGATCACAAATGCACCTTCATATGCAAATCAGCCTTCACAGGCTATAAGGTTTGAGGGTAGTACTCATGAGGGGGAGCTATCTAAATCCTCTCCAATTCAATTAGAGGTTCCTGTCACAGGAACAACTCCCCTCAAAACCCTAGCTGAAATTTCATTAACAATTAAAGCTGGGATTAAAATTGCCAATGACCCTGTTATGGGAGAGGCAAGATCATCACATTCATGTGACAATGATTTGCAAAAAGCACAAGGGTTTAAGACTGGTGCACATGATAGTAACCCAGTCAAGTCCCCTCCAATTTAACTGGAGGTTCTCACCACAAGTGGAGAACAACAACTTGTCATAACCACAAAGCAATCTGTGAATCAAACTATGACTCCTGTCACAGGTGGTTTTGTAAAAATATCTCCTTCTCACCCATCCAACCAACCTTCCACCTCTCAACCACAAGAACCCCATCTCATTTCCCAGTGGCTATAAGAAGCTGCATCTCAACCCTCCACAGTTGCTGATCTTATGGTTGACCAACTTGGTGGACTTGCTCAAATATCACATTAGCTTCTCATATCCAACATGACTAATCAAGACTACCAGGCAATTATGCTATCCTACTAGACAGATGTTGAGAAACAAAAAGCTAAAATAGTTGATGAAGCTGGTGAGGATCCAAACTGTGACAAATGGCTGGATAAGGAGTTTGCTATTGAAATGGATGTTGTTCTAGCCCAATTCAGGGAAGAATATCTAACCATCTTGGGGAGCAATGCTAGATCCTTAACCCCACATGAGGTATATGATGCAGTGAATGAGGTATACAAGGCTTAAATCAAAGCTTTCAATAACTTTGGAAAAGCACTTCAGATTACTTTCACTGGGCATCAAGACAAGATAATGAAGATGGTTAGAGAGAAGATGGATCATATCATTCCTTCACAGACAGAGATCATGAATAAATTCACAAATTTTGTTGATCAAATGTCTAGGTATGATCTAAGTAGGGTGGAAACTAGTATCAAGAACATAAGAACTTCATTTGTAGCCCTGCATGACCAAGTTCAAAATCACATCACAAACTCCTAAGACTCAAGACTGAAGCTGGATCAAATGCATTCAAGTAAATACACTCTTTCAGCCTTGCTCATGGAAGAAATTAAGAAGGTTGTGCATTATACTTTTAGGGTCTCTACTTCATATCAATCCTCATCTCACATGCAAGTTTAACAACTTCAACAACAAGTATCTTCTCTCCAATCCTCCAATGTACAAGCTCTAACATCCTTGGTGCAGAGTCAACATACAGATATCAAAATCCTATTGGATTCTCACAAGCATCTCCAAATGCAGAATTATATTGCTTTGGGAGCCATCATGGGGAAGCTCAACATACTATTGTTCTCACTGCCTGAAGCTATTAGGCCAGACATACCAACTCCCCTACTCATGCCTGTTTCGAAGACTAAGGGGGAGATTGAGGCTAGGATTTAATAATCTAGGGTGCTGGTAAATCAAAAGAGCCTATTTAGGTAGGCCAAAATTCTTCACAAGCTCAATTATTTCCAGATGTAGGAAAAGACATACTTATCAAGGCTACAGAAAGACCAAATCAAGATCAGAAATTGAGTGAACTTCTTGCAGTCCTAAGGATGTCTCTTCAAAACAACTACTTTACCTACAAAAGAGCATTGGCTAAGAAAATTAACTCCATCAGGGCAGTGGTTCTAAGAATTGATAACTTCTTGGAGAAGAGAATTGTTGTGAATATAAATGATGCTGGTGTGGACAGATGTCTCCAGGCGTCTCTTCCAAATCTTAGAACTTGAAGTACCTCTGAACTGGATGTTGTGATTGACAAGGTGCATGTGGTCATTACAGAGGACACCCAATTGCTTCATAAACTCAAAAAGGCTCAAATACATGCCTTTCCTGAAGCTTATCTATATCCAAGCAAGGGTTGGCATATGTATGTTCTCAAACCATGAAATGCAAGATCTTCAATGTTCCCAAGAACTGTGTGAGAGGAAATATGAGGCTGATCATGACACTTCAATCTGATTTAAAATACAAAAAGAATAAGAAAATTGAAGATAAAAAATGACCAGGATTCTTGAAAGGTATCTTGTAAATGCTGACGCCATATTGCCATATATTCAATTCAATTTAAAAGATGATAAGGATGATGATGAGCAGAAGCATGATGGGCAAAAGCCTTCTGGATCAAATCCAAGTCAATCTTCAAAAGCAACTGGTAGCAAGAATAAGAAGAAGGATGAGAAAAAGGAAGATGAAAAGAAGAAAGGGGATGAAAGAAGAAGAAAGAAAAGGTAAGATGATTCAGGACCACAACAACAAACCCTAAAAATCCAAACTAACCAAGCTCAACCCTCTAAACCTTTTAGCTCAAACACACAACCATCCTTCACCTCAAAGCCAAAATTTTTATACAAGCCAACTGCAAATTCACTTCTCAAAATCCCAATCTTTGGCGCCCTCCAAACCCGGGTCAGAAGTTTGGAGTCCACACGCACACATCTTATTTATAACCTGCTTATAGCAATAATAAAGATAATAATAATAATAATAATAATATGCAGTGATCCTACTTACCAACTACCACGGACCGCAACAGGTTAAAGTATGCACACAAGCCAAACACACCTACTTATATTACAAATGTTCAAATCCCAATTATTCAAACTCAAAATGAGTAAATAACATTATTACGAACTTTTACAAACTTAAGTTATTCCAAAAGATGCCTACTGGCTTAACTCGATCAACCTGAACCCCTAGCTCTCGCGCTAGACTGGGGATCCTCGGTACCAACTGGTTCCTTCTTAACTGGAAAAGAACATAAATAACATCGTATAAATGAGCTAACTAGCTCAGCAAGTCATAATGACAAAACTGAGAGTAATGGTCATCAGGTTAAAATGGTTATGATATCAAGTGAACAATGGATTATGATTTAGAACTGGATATTATATTACATTTTAAAAACCAAGGTTAGGCTGCTGATCAGTCATGCACTAACCCCGACCAAAGAACACAACACTGCTCTAACCACTGGATCCAAGGCACACATTGGCCTAACTTGACCATTAATCTGGTTTGACCACGGATCTAATCCACAATTTTATAAAAACAATCCAATTCTAGCATAATAACAGAATAAACGATGTAAAGCAATAAACAGAATCATTAACAACATTGGACGTTCAATAATGAAATGGTTTCAATCTTCATAAGGATCAATATGGCATTTTCAAAAATTGGATGTTAGGTAATGAAAGAATTGGATAACAAAGGAATCAATATTTTGAGGGTTTCAAGGATTTGGTCTTTCAAATCATAAGGTACAATGGTTTGAATATATAAGTAATTTGGTTCAGTGTTTGGTATTTAGTTTGTATGTATTTGTGGAGTAGTATCGTATGTTTATTGTTTGTATCTGGGTGTACATCAATCAATGATTTAGAAAGAATATGGTTTACGGCTCAAGATCAATAACTGGAATCAGGGTTTTGGGTTCAGTGTTTCAAAGCACTTGCAATATAAAACAGGACTATCAATCAACTACAATATATCTCGAGAAAGTTCAGAACACTTGCTAGATACTAGCTTGCTATACTGCACTCACTTTCAATCACACTGTCTTACTCCTCGACTATCTATTTTCCTTTCCTACGCCTTGCCTCTTCTGCTCACATATCATAAGCATCTATCAATATTCAACTCATACGATTCTATTCGACATATACTTCTATCTACCTTTCGTTTCACCCAAATCCGATTAACGGATTGAAAGTTATGCTATAAACAAGTAAACATCAAATATATAGACTGACAGTTAACCAACAAGTCACATATAGCACATAACACATCAAATAATCAATCATATATCATTTATAAAGGGGTCTCAGGTCATAAACAGGCTTTCGGGTATTTAAAATGATATTTAAAGCATTTTTCGGAATTAAAACGGGTCGTTGGATCAATTCCGGAGTAATAAACAGAGTTTGGCTGGCCAAATCTGTCTTGAAAACAATTTTATAATAATTATTGAGCCTTGAAAACAATTTAAAATAATATTTTAAAGCTCGAAACTATTTTTTGGAATTTTTAAATCCTTTTTAAATAATTAAATGTAACTAAATAATTAATTAAAATCAATTAATAATTAATTAAATCAATTAATCAATTAATTTTTGAATTAATTGACCAATTGATCAATTAATTATTAACTAAAATTAATTAACTAATTAATTCAGATTTATTTTTGAATTAAAAATAATTTTGGAATTAAAATAATATTTTTTTTGGAATTTTCAGAAATTAAAAACGGAATTTAATAATTAAAATAAATAGGAAATATGATTTTTAAACATTTTTAAAACAAGAATCCTATTCTTGCAAATTCTGGAAACTTCAGGCACTAAACTTCATCGTCCCCAAAAGATAAGGTACTAAACTGTAATTTTACAGTTCAAGTTGCCGGAAAATACAGGGGCTGCCGGAGAACACGATTCCGGCACCGTCACCTCACTATCTGCTCCAGATATATTCTACACAACACCATGAATCTATTCGTGCAATCAAAACATATTAATCATCCCTGTCCTGGCCTGAAAATGGCCAAGAACATCGCCGGTTTCCGGTGAAACATCGAAAATTTAAAAACACAACTCCCTTCAATTCACTAATCCTCTATTAACGAGCTATATACCAATCGATTGCAAATTTTATAAGGAACACAACCCACTATAAATCAACAGCTAATAACCCCTAAATCAAAAAGCCCCAAATTTCAATTGAAAACATTCATACGGGTTATAAACCCTAATTTTAAACATGTTATTGAACTCCAAATCAAACGTATAACATATGAAAATCATCAGGAAAACAAGCTCTACAACATGCAATCATCAAATCATTCAAACAATCATCTGAACAGAAATTCATAATTTTAATAAAAATAATTCAAAAATAATAAAAAATATAGAAATTAAACCTTGATTTCTGCAATAAAACGAGTCCTGGAATCTGAAATTTACTCCAAATCCTTCGTTTTGGTTACTCCAACTTTCCAAACGGATTTCACTAACACCTTGAAACTGTGGTTTGATTCTCAGAAGGTTTTACGAAATTAGGGTTTTTCTCTGGAAAATTTTATAATTACTGACTGCAAATGGTTTTTGATATGGAATAAAATACGGTAAAGGCTATTTACAATTACGGAAAATGGTACGTTTATTTATAAAAACTGATCCAAACGGTACCGGTTTTTGGGATAATTATCCAAATCAGTACAATTTGTACTGCGGTCTTGGTCTCAGCGCCTGGTTACACGTATTACGAGGTGATAATTATGATATTTTAATAAAAAGATCTCGTTTATCGAAAATACGAGTTTTATCGATTTACCGAAACAAATAATGTATCGAAAATGTTGCGCCGGGACCCGCGCAGGACAAACCGTACGCCAGATCGAAAAAGTCGAAACATGGAAAATGCTCGGAATATTGCAATTAGGTTAGGAAGGAGTTCTCGGAAGAGTTTCGGGTTATAAAAACGTAAAAACGGGTGACGCCGATTGGTTCCCGATTGACAAAATAGTTTTTAAATATTCGGAAAAAGATTTTACAAAATCCATATAAATCCTATAAAATCATAAATCAACATAAAAATAATTAGGAAGATATGACAATTATCTATATTTTATTTTGGACATATAAAAATTAAAATACTCAATTAATATTATTTTTAAACATCCAAACACATTTAACACTTAACAAATAATTCACAAAATAGATACTGAAAAAATATAATAATTATTTATTAGCAAAATAATTACACGGTATATCCCAGATATTACATCCTTCCCCCCTTAAAAGGATTCTATCCTCAGAATCTCTTAAGAAAACAAATGAGGGTACTTTTCTTTCATATCACGTTCTAACTCCCAGGTTGACTCTTCAACCTTAGGGTTTCTCCATAATACTCTTACTAACTTTACCACTTTATTTCTTAATACTTTCTCTCTTTCCTCTAGAATTTTTATCGGACTCTCTACATATGACAAATTTGCCTGAACCTCTATTGGCTCATATTCTATTACATGCCTGGAGTCTGGATTATACTTCTTAAGCATCGATACGTGAAAAACATTGTGAATGTGCTCCATGTGCGGAGGTAACGCCAACTCGTAAGCTACTTTGCCAACGCGTTTTAGAATCTCAAAAGGCCCGACATATCTTTGACTAAACTTTCCTTTCTTTTCAAATCTCGTTAATCCCTTCCTCGGTGATACTTTCAGTAATACCAAGCTTCCTTCTTCGAATTCTATATCTTTCCTTGATTGATCTGCATACTTTCTTTGACGATCTTGTGCTGCTATCAATCTCTTCTGGATAACTTCAACAACTTCCTTCATTTGTTGTACTAATTCAGGTCCAAGTATTTTGTGTTCTCCTACTTCATCCCAATACACCGGAGATCTGCATTTGCGTCCATAAAGGGCTTCATAGGGTGGCATCCCAATATTGGCGTGATAACTGTTGTTGTAAGCAAATTCTACCAGAGGTAAATGCTCGTCCCAACTCCCTTTGAAATCAATAGCACAAACACGCAACATATCTTCAATTGTCTGGATCATTCTTTCACTCTGACCGTCCGTCTGTGGGTGGTAAGCCGTACTCATATTCAGTCTTGTTCCTAAACATTCTTGAAAACTTTTCCAAAATCTTGAGCTAAATCTTGGATCTCGATCAGATACGATAGACACAGGAACTCCATGACGAACTACAATTTCCGTCAGGTACATATGAACTAACTTGTCGAGCAAAAATCTTTCATTTATAGGCAGGAAATGAGCTGACTTAGTAAGTCTATCCACTATAACCCATATGGCATCATGATTAGCCCTTGTCCTTGGTAATCTAACTATGAAATCCATGGAAATATGTTCCCACTTCCACTCTGGAATCTCCAATGGCTGTAGCAATCCACTTGGTCTTTAATGCTCTGCTTTAACTCTCTGACATGTATAACATCTGCTAACCCATTCCGCAATTTCCCTCTTCATGTCTGGCCACCAATAATTCTCCTTTAAATCTTTGTACATCTTGATACTCCCTGGATAGATTGAATACCTTGAATTATGAGCTTCCTGTAAAATTTCATTCTTCGGTTCCGTCACTGGTGGAATCCAAATTCTAGAAGAAAACCTAAGAATACCTTGATCGTCCTTTTGCGTGCACAATTCTTCACCTATCAAATGATTTATGTCCTGATCCATTACTTCATCTTGACATTTCTTTATTTTCTCTAACAACTCTGGCTGGAAAGTCATACTATACACTTTTATTTCATCAGGCTTGCAAACTCTAATCTCCAATTCCAGTTTCTGAAATTCCTTATATATCTCTTCGGGTACTGTTAACACATTTAACTTTTCCTTCCGACTCAACGCGTCTGCTACAATGTTCGCCTTACCGGGATGATAGTTAATCGTGCAGTCGTAATCCTTGATTAATTCTAACCATCTCATTTGCCTCATATTAAACTCCTTCTGTGTGAATATATACTTCAAACTTTTGTGATCCGTGTAAATCTCACATTTTTCTCCATATAGATAATGTCTCCAAATTTTCAAAGCGAAAACTATGGCTGCTAACTCCAAATCATGAGTAGGATATTTCTGTTTGTGTGGTTTCAATTGTCTTGACGCATACGCAATCACCTTATCGTGCTGCATCAAAACACATCCGAGTCCTTTAAGAGAAACATCGCTATAAATTACGAAATTCCCTTGATCATCTGGAAGTGACAAAACAGGTGCCGTGATTAATCTTCGCTTCAATTCCTGAAAACTTTCTTCGTATTTATCGTTCCATATAAACTTTTCATTCTTCCGTGTAAGCTTTGTCAATGGTGTTACAATCCTTGAGAAATTTTGAACGAATCGACAATAATACCCCGCTAATCCCAAGAAACTTCTCACCTCTGTGGGTGTTCTCGGTCTTTCCCAATTTGTAATGGCCTCAATCTTTGATGGGTCCACTTTGATCCCTTCATTACTGACTATGTGTCCTAGGAACTGAACTTCCTGTAGCCAAAACTCACACTTCGAAAATTTAGCATATAACTTCTTTTTCCTTAAAATCTCCAAAACTGTTCTTAAATGTTCCGCATGATCCTCTTCCGTCTTTGAATAAATCAAAATATTATCTATAAACACAATAACGAACTTGTCCAAGTATTCTTTGAAAATTCTGTTCATCAAGTCCATAAACGCTGCCGGGGCATTGGTCAATCCAAAAGACATCACTAAAAATTCATAATGTCCATACCTTGTCCTGAAAGCTGTATTCGGTATATCCTCTGGCTTAATCTTTAGTTGATGATATCCCGATCTTAAGTCAATCTTGGAGAAGTACTTGGCTCCCTTCAATTGGTCAAATAGATCGTCAATTCTGGGTAACGGATACTTGTTCTTGATTGTAAGCTTGTTGAGCTCCCTATAGTCGATGCACAGTCTCATGCTTCCGTCTTTCTTCTTGAAAAACAATACCGGTGCACCCCACGGGGATACACTGGTTCTGATTACTCCTTTTTCTAATAACTCCTGTAATTGCTTCGCTAGCTCCTTCATTTCAACGGGCGCCATTCTTTATGGGGCCTTGGATACTGGTTCCGTTTCAGGTGCTTAGTCGATTGCAAACTCAATTTCTCTGTCTGGAGGAAGTCCTGGTAAGTCATCGGGAAAAACATCTAGAAATTCATTGACGACTGGAATATCTTCAAGTTTTGCTGGCTCATGTCTTCTGTCAATCACATATGCCACGAAATGCTCGCATCCTTGCCGTAGTAACTTCTTGTCTTGAATCATTGTTAAGAACTTCTTTACTTACTTCTGGCCCTTGAACGTTACTATCCTTTCATCTGGCGTCTTCACCGTTACCTTCTTATTTCGACAATCTATCTGGGCATCGTGCTTAGATAACCAATCCATTCCTAGGATAACGTCAAATTATCCTAACTTAAATGGTATCAAATCTACACAAAACCTACTACCAGAAATCTCAATCTCACAATTCCCACAAACTTGATTAACAGATACACGTTCTTGATTTGCTAATTCCACAGTCATTATTTCATTTAAACACTCAATTGGACAATTTAACTTACTAGCAAAATCTTGTGAAACAAACGATCGAGTTGCTCCCGAATCTATTAACACTTTGACACATAAAGAATTCATATTAAGTGTACCTGCCACGACATCAGTATCCTGGATAGCGTCCTTCACAGACATATCAAAAACTCTAGCCCTTGGAGTCTCGTTCACTGCTGGGGTAGATCCCATAATCCTCAATGCATTACTGACTGGGGCTGGTGTCTTGCAATCCCTTGCTATATGTCCTGGCTTCCCATATTTGAAGCATGTAAATCCAATAGCTAGAACCTTAACTGCTGGATTTCGAATAGGCTGATCCTTATTTGCTAGCTCTTTTATTGGCTGATTTTGGCACTCCCTTGAATAATGCCCTTTCTGATTGCACTTGAAACAAACCACATTCAACTTGTTACAAACTCCTCCATGTTTCTTCCCACATACCTGACAATCTGGAAAAGTTAATCTCAACTGATTCGGCTGATTCACATTGGGTGGACGGTTGCCCTGGCTTACGTCGCCTGCATTTTGTCTTTTGAAATTAAAATTTCTCCCTCGCTGAAACTTGCCCTTCTTAAAGTTTGGAAACTTCCCTGATTGTGACTGATGTGTAAAATTGTAATACCGCAAGTGCACGGTGTCTGTTGTTAGCAGATATAGGCAAGTACGGGTCGTATCCACAAGGAGACTGTTTCAAGGATTTTAATTCAACTACTACAAATTGTTTCTGGATTAAATCGAGTGTTGTGAATTTTTAGCTAACTAAATAATGCAAATTTTGTGTGGTTAAAATCAAATAACTAAAGTCTAGGGCAATATAGGTTCACCATGCTTACACCAAAACATTCACTGAAATATAACAATTTATTGGGTCGAGTAATTAAAGTAATGGTTAATCTCTCTCAAGCATTAACACTTTCGGAAATCCAATTATGCTCTCGCACTAATCCTCAATTCTGCTAATCGTATGTATGCCTCTAGCGAGTAAAATCTCTCGATCTATTACCCCTATTTGCATATAATTAATCCACAATATTGGCCAATTACATAGATTAAATAATAAAACATATCAATTAGAATCACTCTTTACCCATTAAACTACTAACAAATCAGAGAATTGTCATGGTGCAAACATGGCTTCCCTTAAACCCTAGAATAAAACTACTCACTCATATTAGCAATAAAAACAACAAGAACAATAAAGAAAGTCATAGAAAATATATGCTAATAAATAAGAAGAGATTAAGAATACCTTGAACTTTTATATTAATGAAGAAATTGAGATCCAAGCTTAAACAAAGAATCCAATGAAGAAGATAAAAGCCATAAACCCTAGCTTTCTTGTAAACGTCCGTATGTCTTCTTGTAACTCATGATAAAAACTCATAACAAAACTAAAAGTATCCTCCAATAATAATATCTGATCCTATTTCTAATATTAAAAGTATTTTTAATGTTCTAATAATAATACAAAAAGAATTCCACAATGGAGTAAAAATTTATAAAATTCGCAGCTGTTTTTACCCCCAGTTTTCGGGCTCTTCCAGTTGGACTTTCCTTTTGGGCCCATCTCTGAATTAAGGGAAATCTTGCAAGCTTCGCGTGAACTGTAAGATGATCAAAAACGGATTTCTGGATCTCTAGATATGGCCCAAACAGTATTTGCAGGCCGTATAGCCAAACAATACGAATTTTCTTCTATTTTAACTCCAAAATAGGTCTTTTCGCTCCAAATCCTTCCAAGTCAAGGATTCTTTATTTCCTACAATAAATCATTAAAATCTATTAAATAAATATCCAAATCAATACAAAATATAATTAATATGGGAATAAAATCATCTAAAATATACATAAAAATATATTCTATCAAACATCCCCACACTAAGCATTTGCACGTCCTCGGGCAAATAAACAAAAAAAACTAAGTCCTAACTAACATCATTTTCGTAGATGACACGATTGCATTGAGCATATGCAAAAATCCTTTAAACCTCTAAGCAGCCCTAGTAGGACGAGTGTTGTCTCGTGAAAGTTTATAGTGAATTTACCTACAAAATTCATTTTTTTTCATTTTCTGCCAAGTCTCAAGCATGCAATATCTCATAGCATTTCACACATGTAAACTACAATTAAACAATTTTGACAGTCTTTCTAATTCGCACATCATTTGTACACAATAATCCAAGTACCCACACATTGTCTAAATAGACAAAAAATAACATGAAACAATCATCAATGTCGCCTTTGATAAGTAACATGCTATGGATAAAAAAAAAAACTCACACAACTCTCAAATCACACAAGTGTATAGGCTAAGTGTATTCACTCAAGTTCAATCAATGAAGTTACGTGCTACCATAAGCTTGGTTGTCTACCAAATCTCCACTACTTTGAATATATGCATACACAAATCAAAAGGTCTTTATCGAATGTTGCATTATGGCTAAGGCGAAGGGCAGGATATCAAGAAAAAGGCTCACAAGTGGCTAACTTGACAAACTAATAGAGCATAATGATCATTTTTAATTAAGCACTCAATATGAAATCAAATCATGCAAAGGCTGAACGAACTCTTACAAGCATTAAGTCCAAGCACATATAACCATGTAGTTTCCCACTTCATATTGCACAAACCAATGAACACAAACTCTTTTTTTTTTCTTTTTTTTCAAAGTTAAGTAATTCTCCAGTAATCAAGGACAGTGAAAAGTCACCAAGAAAAATAAGGGTTATTAGGTTAATCCCCCTTAATTTCTAGTACAATGCACTTAATACCAGCACATGTACATGGATCGTCCCTTTCATATGATATTACACTTGCCACCCAATGGTCTCAAAGGAGTACTTAACTTTTTTTTTTTCTCTTTCTTCAATCTTATTAAAGAGGAAGTAGCTAGCCAGTCATTCCAATTCCCACCAAACTAGCACACCATAACAAAGAATCCCCACACTATGCTTTCACCAATCCTCAAATAAATCAAATTGCTCTACTAGTAAATCAAGACAAGGACAAAAAAAATAGGTCCAAGCATTTAGAGTGGTGACATATCAAAAGAACGGATATAAAGCTCAAAGGGGTTCACTAGGGATATAATTTATGGGTACTGTTTAGGTAAATGAGGTTTATCCTAGTGCCTTTATCATTTTCATGCATACACATATCATGTAGTCTCAACAAGGTTCAAAACAAGTTCTAGAGCACATAATCAATGATGAACAACACACAACAATAAAAATTCGATTGATATAGAAAGTATCAATCACAAATTAGGCTCAAGATCTCACAAGGTGAAAGCATGCTTCAGTACTTACTAAAATTGATAAAGATGCATCTCAAATTTTATAATTTTCGCAAGCACATACTAGGAATCATCATGCAACAAATGATTTTCTATAGATATGACATATCAACTAATTATGCAAAAGAAGCTCACATGATGTGTAATTATCCTTGTTAACACACTACGAGACATGGCAATATAAAAGATTTTTTTGATTTTTTTTTTAATTTTTAATTTTTT
Organism: Apium graveolens; assembly: GCF_009905375.1. Lineage (NCBI taxonomy): Eukaryota > Viridiplantae > Streptophyta > Magnoliopsida > Apiales > Apiaceae > Apium > Apium graveolens. The sequence continues at coordinate 270,058,608 of NC_133652.1, read as the reverse complement.
TTTTTGAATTTATTTATATATTTTTTTGGATTTTTAACACTAGGAACGCATCCCCACACTTAAGTGGTTCATTGTCCCCAATGAACTAACTAACAAAATACAAAAAGAACAAAATAAAAAATTTACACTAAAAAGAAAGAAAACTCCCCTGGGATTAAGGTGCAGGATGCGAGAAATATCTCTGAATAGAAGCAGAGATGTCATCCAATTGTTTCCCCATCCTCTCTTGATTTTGTATGATTTGCATCTGGTTTGCCCTTAGCTTAGCAACTTGTTGCTCGAGAGATATCACTGGCTCTGTAGTCACCTCTGGTTGTACTCCGTCGCGTTTGTGAGGTGCTAGAGACAACCCTTTCTTACCATGTCGACGCATCATATGCATACCAGTGATGTACTTAAGATCAATTTGTGTAGACCACCCTGTTGCTGCCTTCAAATTAGTCGTGTAACAACCAAAAACATTTAGTAGCTCAGCAATACGAGTGACAAATCCCCCAATGACCAGAGCACCAGTATGCCGCTCAGCTTGATACAAGAACCTTTCTATCAACAAACTTGTCCAGTCTACCGGAAGCTCCGCATCAAAATAGTACAACAAAGCAAGCTCCCCAGTTTGAATTTTATTGTTACTCTCTGCACGACCATATAGTGTAAATGATAAAATTCGAGCAAAATAACGATAGCATGGGCTGATGATATCTGAAGCCAAGGCAGTCTGAGCAATATATCTTTGAGTGCTTGGCAATCCTGTAATTTTGAGCCAAAAGGGAGTTTCATAATTTTCAGGAAGTGGTTGTTGCTCTACTAACTGCCAATCAAACATGTCGGCCAACCGAGCTTTTGTAATCTCGTGATATTTATTTGCAATCCGAAAAGATAACAAACCATCGCTAGTGACTGTGAAAGAACTGAGGAACTCATAGGTAAGAGGAGCATAAGAGGGCTCATTCATCGAATAAAGATTACTCCATCCAACCTTAGCCAATTTATTTTCAAATTCGGTATTAATACACAACTCAATAGTTGTACGAGGATATACATACCGATTGGGAAGCACTGGGCGTTCACATAGAGCAGTATAACGAGCTGGTTGTATGTCCCCAACAGGCTTGACAACCGGATACTTTTGAGAAACTTCCGTGTCTGCTTCAGAATTTTTCCTTTCTTTCTTCTTGAGAGGAGACTTAGATGATGATGCAGGATGACCCATAGCTCTAACAGGAATAAGATGCTTCGAAGCAATGCCAACAATGCTAGATAATAGTTATGTGATTATGCCTGTACTTGCTGAACTGACAAGAGAGGAGACCAGATAAAAGCAGGCTCAAACGGAACCCAGCAAGGAAGATGCTGGTGTTTAGCTGGGACGCAGCAAGGAAGATAAGTCCTGTTGTTGTGAAGCAGGTTACACCGCGTCTGGTTCTAGAGTCAGAAATTGTTCACAAGTAATATTAAAAGAGAACTCTGGTAGCGGTTGTTATGTTCTTGGCTGTAGAGACTGCAACCGTGAGGCAGTAACCAATCTGTTGACACAAGACTCTCGTGACAAGATTGAAGAAAACGCTGTTATCAGCTTCCGTAGGTGGGTGCTTACTGTGTTGGAGTCGGGAAGAAACGCAGCATATGTAGAATGGCAAGGTGAATGATTAGCAGGATTGGGCTTAGTATTTCTCCAAAACAACGTAGAAGATTTGGATCAAAAGGCTGACACTAGGTTGCTGATGAACACGCAGTTATCACAATATATACACATGATATACATTAAATAACATAGATAATAAAATTAATATAAATCACAATACAATCTCTTCTTTTTTTTGAGTTTTTTTTTTTATTTTTAGAATATACATGTAAAGTATGGTAAAGATATACATTAGAATATATATAAAATGAGTATAAAAGAAATTGGAAAAAATGGGTTTTTTTTTTATATATCTATATAAAAAAAACATAAATAAGAAAATTAATAATATAATATTTACAAATATTTCAACTAGATATAATAGGAGAGTAAAAAAAGAAAGAAAAAAAAAGAAAAAGGTAATAATAATAACAAAAGAATATATGTACATGTCTAATATACAATTTAATAGTAGTAGTAGTAATAATAATAATAACAATAATAATAATAATAATAATAACAATAATAATAATACTAATAATAATAATAATAAAAACAAAAACATGTAAAATATAAGTACATATATTGATAATATAAACATCTTAAATTAAAAAGAAAAAAAAATTAACAAAACAAAATAGTATAACATAAATATACAGTTTAGTGTAACGTACGTGGTGGGTGTGATAATGTGTTAGCATACATGTTTAACATCTAGGATTCCAGAGAAATAGGGTTACCGCAGGTAGTGAAGTACACACCACGGGCCTCTTTTTTTTTTTACAACAATGTCAGCCGCGAGCCTGACCATATTTGCACTCCTGGGAAGTAGAAATGCACCATGGGTTTATGTTATGTTGATTTTCCAGAGAGGTTCCCCACCCGCGGGGAGGATAAGCGCACCCCGGTGCGTCTTCATATAAACCTATCATTTGTCAGGAAGATACAGGCACCGCGGGTAGTCAAAAGCACACCACAATTTTTTATTTTTATTTTTTTCTTTTTAAGAGTCCTGAAACATTTCACACAGTAATCATCAAGGCACCCCGCGGGAGTAAAAATAGGGTAAAATATACATAAAATTCTACCTAAAAAATTAAAAAAAATCTAATTAATAAACTACTTCTATAAAACCTTGGGTTGCCTCCCAATTAGCGCTTTTTTAGAGTCATTAGCTTGACTTCTAACCTGGATTTAGACACTCGTGATGGGATCATTGAGACGAATCGTCTCCATTTTTCCAATAAATGCTCCATCCATATATAATTTAAGTCGTTGACCGTTGACCTTAAATCTTGTTCCATCTTGCCCCATAATTTCAATAGCCCCATAAAATTTTACTCCAGTCACCGTAAATGGTCCGGACCATCTAGATTTGAGCTTTCCCGGAAAAAGCCGAAGTCTAGAATTAAATAATAAGACCTTATCGCCAACTTGAAAATCTCTACGTAATATTGCTTTGTCGTGCATCTTCTTCGTTCTCTCCTTGTAAATCCGAGAATTATCATAAGCATCAAAATGAAGCTCATCTAGTTCATTCAGTTGAAGAAGTCTTGCTTCACCCGCGGCCTTTAAATCCATGTTGAGCTCTTTGATAGCCCAAAAAGCACGATGTTCAAGCTCAACCGGCAAGTGACATGCCTTACCATAGATCAACCGGTAGGGGGTAGTGCCAATAGGGGTCTTATAAGCTGTTCGATAAGCCCATAATGCATCATCTAACTTCAAGTACCAATCTTTTCGAGACTTGGCCACCACCTTCTCTAGGATGCTTTTGATTTGACGATTTGAAACCTCAACTTGGCCACTTGTCTGAGGATGATAAGCTAGACCAATCTTGTGAGTAACACCATACTTTTTGAACAAAGTTTCAAATTGTCGATGCCTAAAGTGGGAACCACCATCACTAATCACAGTCCTTGGAACTCCAAAACATGGGAAGATAATATTTTTGAAGAGCTTCATGACAACTTTTGAATTATTGGTTGCGGATCCAGTTGCTTCAACCCACTTAGACACATAATCAACTGCAACTAAGATGTATTTCATTCCACAAGAAGTTGGAAAAGGTCCCATGAAATTAACACCCCATACATCGAAAATCTCGACTTCTAGAATACCAGTCTGTGGCATCTCATGGTGTTTTGAAATATTACCCGTTCTTTGGCATGCATCACAAGCCAGACAAAAATCACGAGTATCTTTAAATAGAGAAGGCCAAAAGAAACCGGATTGAAGCACCTTTGTAGCGGTTTTAGAAGGACCGTGGTGCCCTCCACATGCTAGAGAATGACAATGTTTGAGAATGTCATTTACTTCAAACTCAGGAACACATTTACGAAAGATACCATCAGCGAACTTTTGATACAAGAAAGGGTCATCCCAAAAATATTGTTTAGCATCGTGATAGAACCTCTTTCTTTATTGATAGGTCAATTCGGGAGGATGAGAGCCACTCACACAAAAGTTTGCAAAATCTGCATACCATGGAGTTTTAGTTGCAACTGCAAATAAGTGATCATCTGGAAAGGAGTCGTCAATAGGAATGTCTGATGCAATATCTGATTTAAAATGTAGCCGTGAGAGATGATCTGCAACCACGTTCTCAGCACCTTTCTTGTCTTTGATTTCCAAGTCGAATTCTTGGAGTAATAAAATCCATCGAATAAGTCTCGGTTTTGCTTCTTTCTTTGCCAAGAGATATTTCAGTGCAGAATGGTCCGTATGAATAATGACTTTTGAACCAATGAGATATGTTCAAAACTTATCAAGAGCATAGACAACAGCTAGAAGCTCCTTCTCTGTAGTAGCATAGTTCACCTGAGCTTCATCCAAGGTTTTACTTGCATAGTAGATAGCGTGTAATACATTATCTTTTCTTTGACCAAGAACTGCACCTACAGCGTAATCACTTGCATCACACATAATTTCAAAAGGAAGATTCCAGTCTGGGGTTGTATGATTGGTGCAGTTATCAAAGCATTCTTTATCCTGTAAAAAGACTCTAGACAAGCATCAGTAAACTCAAAAGTGACATCCTTAAGCAACAATTGAGTGAGGGGTTTTGCAATTTTTGAAAAATCTTTTATAAAACGTCGATAAAACCCCGCATGACCTAAGAAACTCCTCACTCCCTTGACATTAACAGGAGGAGGAAGTTTCTCAATAACCTCAATTTTTGCTTTGTCAACTTGGATGCCACGTTCAGAAATAAGATGACCAAGTACCACTCCTTCATTGACCATGAAGTGGCACTTTTCCCAATTTAAAACCAAGTTAACTTCTTCACAACGTTTAAGCACTTTAGAGAGATTATGCAAACACACATCAAAATCAGAACCATAAACACTGAAATCATCCATAAATACTTCCATAATTGACTCAATGAAATCAGAAAATATGGATGTCATGCAACGCTGAAAAGTAGCAGGAGCATTACACAATCCAAATGGCACTCTTCGATATGCAAAGGTACCATATGGACATGTGAATGTAGTCTTTTCCTGGTCATCAGGATGTATAGGGATCTGAAAGAACCCTGGTTACCCATCCAAATAGCAAAAGAATTTATGTTTAGCAAGTCTCTCAAGCATTTGATCAATGAATGGAAGAGGGTAGTGATCTTTTTTAGTGGCAGTGTTTAATCTACGATAATCAATACACATCCGCCAATCAGTGACAACTCTAGTGGGAATTAATTCATCTTTATCATTCCTAACCACTGTGGTTCCTCCTTTTTTTGGAACTACTTGAACCGGGCTTACCCATTTTGAGTCAGAAATTGGGTAAATGATGCCCGCATCAAGTAGTTTTAAGACTTCTTTTTTAACAACCTCTTGCATGTTAGGGTTCAAGCGGCGTTGTCCCTGTATACAAGGCTTATGATCCTCATCTAGGTGAATTCTATGCATGCAGAAGTCTGGGCTAATCCCTTTAAGATCATCAATACTATACCCAATCGCTTTTCGATGCATACGCAACACAGTAAGAAGCTTAGAGATTTGACCATCGTCAAGATCAGAACTGACAATCACAGGAAAAGACTCATTATCATCAAGAAACACATACTTCAGATTAGATGGCAAAGGCTTTAACTCTAATTTCTTTACCTGAGGTTTATCACAAGAAGTAATAGTGTTTGTTACCTCACAAGTTTGGCTTGGATCAGCCTTACCATCCAACTCAAGAATCAACGAGTCAACTTCAGAATGTCCTTCCCCTTCAGAAGCTTCAAGCATAAGAACTGCTTCCAACGCATCATTCAACAAAATTTGTGGTAGCTCATCATGAACAATTTCATCAATAACATCAATCCGGCAACAAGTATTCTCAAACAAAGGGGACTTAAGAGCAGAGGTTAGAGTAAAAGTAATTTTATCATCACCAACACTCAAAGTTAAAGTCCCACTTTTAACATCAATAACAGCACCTGCAGTACAGAGGAATGGCCTACCCAAGATAATGGGAATTTGGCTATCCTCTTCCATATCCAACACTACAAAGTCCACAGGAATATAGAATTTTCCAACCCTGACAGGAACATCCTCTAAAATACCCATAGGGTATTTTATGGAACGGTCCGCCATTTGCAATGTCATTTGTGTGCATTTCAACTCACCCATGTTTAATTTTTAAAAAATTGAGAGAGGCATGACAGAGACGCTAGCGCCTAAGTCACACAAAGCTTTGTCAATAAATAATGCACCTAAATGACAAGGGATTGAAAAACTTCCAGGATCTTTAAGTTTAGGTGGAGACTTATTTTGTAAAACAACACTACACTCTTCAGTAAAAGCCACCGTCTCCACCTCACCAAAAGATCATTTCTTGGTCAAAATATCCTTTAAAAACTTTACATATGATGGAACTTGAGAAATTAAATCAGTGAAAGGAACTGTTACCTCAAGATTCTTGACAAGTGTCATGAACTTACCAAACTGTTGATCTACCTTTGTCCTGTTCATCATACTAGGAAACGGCAACTTAGGCACAAATGGTGGAGGAGTATTTACAATCTTCTCGTTCTCAGGTTTTTTGCTTCCTTCAGTTCCACCCTTGTTTGTCTGATCAACATTATCCACCTTGACATCTTTGCTGGTTTCCTTTGCTTTCTCATCAATCAAATCAATATTAGGCATTGAAGGACCATCATAGGTAAGACCACTCCTAAGAGAAATAGCATTCACATTTTCCTTTGGATTTGTTGGTTGTGATGGTAAAGAGCCAGGTTACCTTGCAGTTGAAGAACTAGCCAATTGTGCAATCTGAGTTTCCATCATCTTGTTATGGACTTTCATATCTTTAATCTCTTGCATCAGTAATTTCAGCATCTCATTTGTCTGATCAGGCTGTGCAGCTTGACTAGCTTGAGGAGCGTAATTTTGAGGAGGCTTCTGAAATCCAGGAGGATTCATAGGTCCCTGAGAAGGCCTATACTGTTGTTATTGAGAACTCTGATAAGATTGCTGATACTGGTGCTGCTGATTAGGCATAGGAAGATTTTGAGCATTATTGTTCCTATATGAGAAATTCAGATGGTCTCTCCAACCAGGATTATAAGTGTTGGAGTATGGATTATATTACTGCTTCTGCTGAAAAACATTTGCTTGCTCCATCTGAAAATTTTGTGAATTCTGAAAATTGTATGAGCACTCATTACCCATATGGCCTTGGATTCCACACACTTCACAAACAAGATGATTCGTAGGAGCCATGGATGACAATGCATTAATACTCATAGGAGGAGCAGATGATTGTGAGGTCTTCAAAGAATGAATCTCCTGAGTTAACGCAGCGAGCTGAGATGATAAGAGAGAATAATCCTTCACTTCAAGTTTACCGCCCTTCTTAGGTGCTCTCGGGTTATTGAAGTGATGAGTAGCCAAATTTGCAAGAAAAGTATATGCATCATCGACTCCTTTATCTAGAAATACACCACCTGCAACATTATCAACCGTACCTTTGGTTTCAGGATCAGGACCATTATAGAAGCGTTTTATCAGAAACCACTTCTCAAGACCATGATGAGGGCATGCACGTTGAAGATCTTTGAATCTCTCCCAAGCATCTTTTAGAGACTCTCCATACTCTTGTTTGAAACCCGTCATCTTGTCAATCAAATCATCAGTTCTGTTCGGAGGGAAAAACTCAGTTAAGAAAGCTTGAGCAATTGCATTCCACTCAGTCACATTGATATCATTCAACCATTTTTGAGCTTTGTCACGAAGAGAAAGCCCGAACAACATGACTTTAAGTTGGTCTGCAGTGACACCTCGATGTTTGATGGTAGAACAGAGTTGTTGAAACCTTTGCAGATGAAGTGTAGGGTCTTCAGATGGAAGACCAGCAAACTGATTCTGTTGGATCATAGTAAGCAATGCCGATTTGATCTCAAAATTTGTTGCTTCAATAGTTGGCATAGTAAGACCCGTAGGCACACCACTCGGAGAGGGCTGTGAATAGTTCTTCAAAGATTTAATAGGAAGTTCTGCCATTATGATCTTTGAATCACCGAGATTTTGCTGCCTTTCTTTTCTTACTCGATCTATGTATTGCTGACAAGTAATCCCAAAATCCGGACTAAGAGGAGTTACTTCTGCTTCTTTTGTGGACCTGGGCATCAAGAACTAAAACAAGAAAAGGCAGTGAAATATGCCTCAATTGGAAGTGAACCTCCAATGAGACAAAGGAAACAATCTAAAATAATCAAAATAAAATCTATAGAAACTAGGCGTCTCCCCGGCAGCGGCGCCAAAAACTTGATGTGTAAAATTGTAATACCGCAAGTGCACGGTGTCTGTTGTTAGCAGATATAGGCAAGTACGGGTCGTATCAACAAGGAGACTGTTTCAAGGATTTTAATTCAACTACTACAAATTGTTTCTGGATTAAATCGAGTGTTGTGAATTTTTAGCTAACTAAATAATGCAAATTTTGTGTGGTTAAAATCAAATAACTAAAGTCTAGGGCAATATAGGTTCACCATGCTTACACCAAAACATTCACTGAAATATAACAATTTATTGGGTCGAGTAATTAAAGTAATGGTTAATCTCTCTCAAGCATTAACACTTTCAGAAATCCAATTATGCTCTCGCACTAATCCTCAATTCTGCTAATCGTATGTATGCCTCTAGCGAGTAAAATCTCTCGATCTATTACCCCTATTTGCATTTAATTAATCCACGATATTGGCCAATTACATAGATTAAATAATAAAATATATCAATTAGAATCACTCTTTACCCATTAAACTACTAATAAATCAGAGAATTGTCATGGTGCAAACCTGGCTTCCCTTAAACCCTAGAATAAAACTACTCACTCATATTAGCAATAAAAACAACAAGAACAATAAAGAAAGTCATAGAAAATATATGCTAATAAATAAGAAGAGATTAAGAATACCTTAAACTTTTATATTAATGAAGAAATTGAGATCCAAGCTTAAACAAAGAATCCAATGAAGAAGATGAAAGACATAAACCCTAGCTTTCTTGTAAACGTCCGTATGTCTTCTTGTAACTCATGATAAAAACTCATAACAAAACTAAAAGTATCCTCTAATAATAATATCTGATCCTATTTCTAATATTAAAAGTATTTTTAATGTTCTAATAATAATACAAAAAGAATTCCATAATGGAGTAGAAATTTATAAAATTCTCAGCTGTTTTTACCCCCCAGTTTTCGGGCTCTTCCAGTTGGACTTTGCTTTTGGGCCCATCTCTGAATTAAGGGAAATCTTGCAAGCTTCGCGTGGACTGTAAGATGATCAAAAACGGATTTCTGGATCTCTAGATATGGCCCAAACAGTATTTGCAGGCCGTATAGCCAAATAATACGAATTTTCTTCTATTTTCACTCCAAAATAGGTCTTTTCGCTCCAAATCCTTCCAAGTCAAGGATTCTTTATTTCCTACAATAAATCATTAAAATCTATTAAATAAATATCCAAATCAATGCAAAATATAATTAATATGGGAATAAAATCATCTAAAATATACATAAAAATATATTCTATCAGTGACTGACCTTCATTTCCTTCAAATTTCCTTTTCTTGCTTTCTTTCTCCTTCTGTGACATCTCGCTCTCTGTCTCTGCGATCATGGCCTTCTGTACCACTCCTGCATACGTATCCAACTAAAAAATGACTACCTTCCCTCTGATCCATGGCTTCAAACCTTGCTAGAATCTCTTAGCCTTCTTTCTGGTCAGTATCCACATATGACGGCACATAACTTGACAATTCTTCGAACTTACTTTCATAATCTGCCACTGACATATTTCCTTGCTTTAATTCTAAAAATTTCAATTCCATCTGATCCTGGACAAACTGAGGAAAATACTTTTCTAAAAACAATTCCTTAAACCTCTCCCAAGTAATAACATCTGTACCTTCTAATGTCTTTACCATCTCCCACCAATAGGTGGCCTCATTCTTGAAATAATAGCTTGCAAACTCAACCTTCTGTTCTTCCTTTACCTTCACTAAGGCAAATGACTTCTCTATTTCCTTTAACCAAACATTTGCTTCAATCGTCTCTAAGGAACCCTTAAATTCTGGTGGGTTTACTGCCTGAAAAGTTTTGAAAGTTACCTGGGGATTGGTCTGTCTTTGCTGTTGTTGTGCTAGGTGAACTGTTTGTTGGGCTAAGATTTGGAGAATCTGGGCTATTGCTGGATCTATGGGTCCTGGGTTCTTATTCTGGTTTGTATCATCTTGGTTGTTATTGTTGTTGTTATTGTTGGTTTCTTCATTCTGGGTGGTGGTGCGGGTATTTCTTCTGGGAGGCATTTTCTGTAAAGAATCAAACAACTTATTTAGCTTTTAAATCAAATCTTTGCATAAAATAAAAGTTTTGTAAAACAGAAATATCTCTTTTTTTTAAAAAACAGTTGTAACAGTTGAACTAAGTAAATTGCATGCTTCTTTAATGAATATAAAAGTTAAGGGAATAGGGTACATGGTATCACAGGGGTATAGCTGATGCAATAAATAAGGTAGAGTAAAACAAGTGCAGTAAAGTAAATGACAATGCTGGAAAGATAAAGGTACTGATATATATAGATCAAAAGTTTTGGGTAGAACAAACGTAAAAACGCTTCGGAAGTAAAAGCAAAAGGGTACAATAACCTACTCACTAGTCAGCATATCTAGTCTATAAATACAACTCAAAAGTCTACTGATACACACTACACACTACTGTACATACTACACAACCATAACAACTCCGATCAGCATCTCTATCTCTGGGTCTTTGACTCATGGCATGTCTGGACCTCCAATCTCCTCAAGCTCCTCTAGGACCCACTTAGGCTACTCCACTAGGAAATCAGGGGTGATGTCCTCATGTGTAGCCTCAGCAATCCTCACAGCAGCTGCTCTACGAAACACCTGGAGCCTCTCTCTAAGTCGCCTCTCACCACTCCCAACCTCTTTGGTACGCATGATATGCAATAACTCCTGAATCTGACCCTGTAGGAATCGCTGCTCCATAAGGCAAGCCTCAAACTAATGATATGGGACAAGATAAAAAGAGAACTGGAAAGGTACTCCTGTAACTGAATGACCAGTAAAGCCTAAATCAACAGGTGGGGGTCCTCTAATAGGTGGCCTCATGCCTGGGGGTGGAATAGCCTGCAGTGGTACGGGCTGCAACACAGGTGGAGGTAAAATAGTCAACACTGGTGGAACAATAGGACGTGGATCTGAAGATGGTACTCCAACTGAAGGCTCTGAGTGATCAGCTGGTACAGGGATAAAAGAGTCGGCCATCGCTGCTATCTGAAATTATATCGTAATATAAGAATCTCGAACCACGATGCTAATCATACTAATACCTGTTATACAGTAGCACTCAACCTCTCGACGTTCTATCTTTCTATTCCTTACTTCTAATCCTAACCTTCAACCTAGGCTTGTGTTAGTGACTTATAACCTGTAGCTCTAATACCAAACCTGTGGCGCCCTCCAAACCCGGGTCAGAAGTTTGGGGTCCACACGCACACATCTTATTTATAACCTGCTTATAACAATAATAAAGATAATAATAATAATAATATGCAGTGACCCTACTTACCAACTACCACGAACCGCAACAGGTTAAAATATGCACACAAGCCAAACACACCTACTTATATTACAAACGTTCAAATCCCAACTATTCAAACTCAAAACTGAGTAAATAATATTATTACAAACTTTTACAAACTTAAGTTATTCCAAAAGATGCCTACTGGCTTAACTCGATCAACCTGAACCCCTAGCTCTCGCGGTGGACTGGGGATCCTCGGTACCAACTGGTTCCTTCTTAACTGGAAAAGAACATAAATAACATCGCACAAATGAGCTAACTAGCTCAGCAAGTCATAATGACAAAACTGAGAGTAATGGTCATCAGGTGAAAATGGTTATGATATCAAGTGAATAATGGATTATGATTTAGAATTGGATATTATATTTTATTTTAAAAACCAAGGTTAGGCTGCTGATCAGTCACGCACTAACCCCGAGCAAAGCACACAACACTGCTCTAACTACTGGATCCAAGGCACACATTGGCCTAACTTGACCATTAATCTGGTCTGACCACGAATCTGGTCCACAAATTTATAAAAACAATCCAATTCTAGCATAATAATAGAATAAATGATGTAAGGCAATAAACAGGATCATTAACAACATTGGATGTTCAATAATGAAATGGTTTCAATCTTCATAAGGATCAATTTGGCATTTTCAAAACTTGGATGTTAGGTAATGCAATAATTGGATAACAAAGGAATCAATGTTTCAGGGTTTCAAGGATTTGGTCTTTCAAATCATAAGGTACAATGGTTTGAATATATAAGTAATTTGGTTCAGTGTTTGGAATTTAGTTTATATGTATTTGTGGAGTAGTATCGTATGTTTATGGTTTGTATCTGGGTGTACATCAATCAATGACTTAGAAAGAATAAGGTTTACGGCTTAAGGTCAATAACTGGAATCAGGGTTTTGGGTTCAGTGCTTCAAAGCACTTGCAGTATAAAAAAGGACTATCAATCAACTACAATATATCTCGAGAAAGTTCAGAACACTTGCCTGGTACTAGCTTGCTATACTGCACTCACTTTCAATCACACTGTCTTACTGCTCGACTATCTGTTATCCTTTCCTACGCCTTGCCTCTTCTGCTCACATATCATAAGCATCTATCAATATTCAACTCATACGATTCTATTTGACATATACTTCTATCTATCCTTCGTTTCACCCAAATCCGATTAACGGATTGAAAGTTATGCTATAAACAAGTAAACATCAAATATATAGACCGACAGTTAACCAACAAGTCACATATAGCACATAACACGTCAAATAATCAATGATATATCATTTATAAAGGGGTCTCAGGTCATAAACACGCTTTCGGGTATTTAAAATGATTTTTAAAACATTTTTGGGAATTAAAACGGGTCGTTGGATCAATTTCAGAGTAATAAACAGGGTTCAGATGGCCAAATCTGGCTTCGAAATAATTTTATAATAATTATCGAGCCTTGAAAACAATTTAAAATAATATTTTAAAGCTCGAAACTATTTTTCGGAATTTTTAAATCATTTTTAAATAATTAAATCTAATTAAATAATTAATTAAAATCAATTAATAATTAATTAAATCAATTAATCAATTAACTTTTGAATTAATTGACCAATTAATCAATTAATTATTAACTAAAATTAATTAACTAATTAATTCAGGTTTATTTTTGAATTAAAAATAATTTTGGAATTAAAATAATAATTTTTTTTGGAATTTTCAGAAATAAAAACGGATTTTTATAATTAAAATAAATAGGAAATATGATTTTTAAATATTTTTGAAACAAGAATCCTATTCTTGCAAATTCTGGAAACTTCAGGGACTAAACTTCATCGTCCCCAAAAGATAAGGTACTAAACTGTAATTTTACAGTTCTAGTCGCCGGAAAATACCGGGGTGGCCGGAGAACACGATTCCGGCACCCTCACCTCACCATCTGCTCCAGATATATTTTACACAACACCAGGAATCTATTCGTGCAATCAAAACATATTAATCATCCCTGTCCTGGCCGGAAAATGGCCAAGAACATCGTCGGTTTCCGGCGAAACATCGAAAATTTAAAAACACAACTCCCTGCAATTAACTAATCCTCTGTTACCGAGCTATATACCAATCGATTGCAAATTTCATAAGAAACACAACCCACTATAAATCAACAGCTAATAACCCCTAAATCAAAAAGACCCAAATTTAAATTGAAAACATTCATACAGGTTATAAACCCTAATTTTAAAATTCGAAGATTAAACTCAATTTTGAATATGTTATTGAACTCCAAATCAGACGTATGACATATGAAAATCATCAGGAAAACAAGCTCTACAACATGCAATCATCAAATCATTCAAACAATCATCCTAACAGAAATTCATATTTTTCATAAAAATAATTCGAAAATAATTAAAAATATAGAAATTAAACCTTGATTTCTGCAGTAAAACGAGTCCTGGAATCTGAAAGTACACTCCAAATCCTTCGTTTTGGTTACTCCAACTTTCCAAACGGATTTCACTAACACCTTGAAACTGTGGTTTGATTCTCAGAAGGTTTTATGAAATTAGGGTTTTTCTCTGGAAAATTTTATAATTACTGACTGCAAATGATTTTTGATACGGAATAAAATACGGTAAAGGCTATTTATAATTACGGAAAATTAGTATCCCGTTGGATCATTCCGGATATAAAATGGTACGTTTATTTATAAAAACTGATCCAAACGGTACCGGTTTTCGGGATAATTATCCAAATCAGTACAATTTGTACTGCGGTCTTGGTCTCAGCGCCTGGTTATACGTATTACGAGGTGATAAATTGTGATATTTTAATAAAAAGATTCCGTTTATCGAAAATACGAGTTTTATCGATTTACCGAAATAAATAATGTATCGAAAATGTTGCGCCGGGACCCGCGCTAAACAAACCGTACGCCAGATCAAAAAGTCGAAACATGGAAAATGCTCGGAATATTGCAATTGGGTTAGGAAGGAGTTCTCGGAAGAGTTTCGGGTTATAAAAATGTAAAAACGGGTGACGCCGATTGGTTCCCGATTGTATAAAATAGTTTTTAAATATTCGAAAAAAGATTTTATAAAATCCATATAATTCCTATAAAATCATAAATCAACATAAAAATAATTAGGAAGATATGACAATTATCTATATTTTATTTTGGACATATAAAAATTAAAATACTCAATTAATATTATTTTTAAACATCCAAACACATTTAACACTTAACAAATAATTCACAGAATAGATACTAAACACATATAATAATTATTTATTAGCAAAATAATTACACGGTATATCCCAGATATTACACAATCACTACCAACCAAACTAGCTTGAAGAAAATCACAACCCTACCTTCATATAAACCTCCAACCAAGACATACTTTAAATATGTTGGGAGAAAAATAAAGCAACTATAAGTTACTGAAAGATCTCTATGGAATTGCTATGATCAATCTGAATTTTTGCCACTAAATTGGTGCTTCACAGATGATGAATATTTAGAAATAGTTAGAGTTTGGTTTGTATCATATACAGAAGTCAGAATCTATTATGATGATGGTTCTTTCACTCTACTTGGCAGTAACCTAATTGACACACTTTCAACCACATAATTCAAAAGAGTGATCAGTTTGATGAAGGATAAGGATACAATTATAAGGTTCTGGAAAGCTGTATTTTGTGTATGGGTGATAGAAAGGGATGAGAAATGTGCAAGGGGAAAAGCTGAAAAGGAAGAAAGAGATAGGATGTATGCTGAAGAACTTGCAAGAATTGAGAAAAGATCAAATAAGCTTGAAGCAAAAGGGATGAGCAGACTCTCCAAAGATGGACATTTTCTGAACATAAAAGTTGGCATATTCTCCAGATTTAGAGCTGGTTACTTAAACAATTATTCATTAGATGGGTGGCTTAAACTAGTGAAAGCTTTGAGAGGAACTGAAATTTTAGAAGAGATGAAAGTGTTAGTAACTCTTAAAGATCTCATTAGAAAGGAGCCTAGTTTTGAAGAATTCATGTAACTAATACACTTGTTGAAACTTCTATAACCACTCAATGTCAAATGATGTACCTCAGTCAATTTGTATGTAAAGTTTAATTTTTCATTGTAGCTTGGGGTTAGTCTTGTTAACAGGCATGAAATTGTGATAAGCAATCTTCTCACAAATTGGGGGAGATTGTTGTGCAAGACATGCCTGTACTATAACAAGACTAAGTCAAATTGACAACCCTAAGTAAGTTGTATGATAATCCAAGTTTGCATTTTGTATTGTATCACTTAAGTATGTAAAAGTGAAAATAGATTAGATTGGAGTATTTTTCTGTAAACTGTCTCAAGCCTAAGAATAAACTCTGGATGAAGATCATGCCTCAGAGAAAGTGTGAAGAAGTTTGGAGTTGAATAATCTATTTTGGGAAAAATATTCTAAGTCAAGAAATCTACAAGTCACAGATTAAGTATTATAGAGAAGTCATTCGAGAACTCCAGAATGACCTATCGAGAAGTCAAGAAAATCTTATAGAGAAGTCTCAGAGATATCGACAAGCCAAATTGAAGACATGAAGATTGGAGATATAGACAAGTCATTTCTTTACTAGAGAACTCTGAGATATCGATAAGTCAAAATATCACTAGAGAATTCAGAGATATCGATAAGTTAATTCTACATGCAAAGAAATGGAGACCTCGATAACTCAAGTTCATTCGAGGGCTCAGAGATCTCGATAAGTCAAGATTGCACTCGAGAACTCAGAGATCTCGATTAGTCAAGATTATACTTGAGAACTCAGAGATCTCAACAAGTCAATTTCACATTCGAGAACTCAGAGACTTCGATAAGTCATAACAATTATAGAGTAATAAGAGATCTCGATAAGTCATTATACTTATCGAGATGTCGAGTTCTCTATATACCAAACCAGAGATCTCGAAGTAAAACTCAAAGTACAAAGTGCAGACTAGTTAAATATCCAAGATTATCAATCAATAAACAAATCAATCAATGATTTGAAAAGTCTACAAAAGCAGCTTGAAGAGTAAAAGATCAAAGGCCAAGATTAACTGACAAAGTAAAGCACAGACATGCACGATTTGCAAAGATACACCAAGCCAGAAATAGAAAGTTTTAGTTAACTTAAAGTAGGGTTTAATACATGCTATAAGCACCTCTACTAGTGACAAGCAGGCCATCTATTAAGATTTTACATATTTATATAATAAATTATATATAGTTCTTTTCTTTTACAAGATACACTAGGTTTTTTTATATTTTACATGAAATCCTTAATTCATTTCTGATTTGTAACCAACTAATATGAAATTTGTATAAATTTTAGGATATTTCTTCAGTTTGATAAATTTGATCACACATATTAGAGCCTACAATTTAGGAACAATTTAAAAAATAAAATAAGTTAAAGAACTAAACGAATGAAGATATGTCATACATTAAGAATAATTTAAATTTAAGAAGTTGCAAGTGCAACTAATAAGTAAATTTCAACTAGTGTCATGAACCGCAACTTGTATACAAAATTCAGTTTAATGAATCAGATAGAAATATCATGATTTAACTAACTCAATCCAACACCTTAGGCTTAATGATTTATATTTTGTATATCTTAGGTTTAATGGAGCAACAACATTCACATAGTTAAATTAGAAGTCTTAAAACAATACAAGTTACTAGCCTAAGTTTAAGACATACAAGCTTAAAATTAATAAAAAGATTCAAAATTTTAATTTATGGGATTAAGTTACTAGGCTGAGTATGAACCATCAGAGACTATTGTATCACTTTGATTTCTTAGAATAATCTGCAGTAAACAAACTATTTTTGTTACAAAACTTTGTATATGAATTAGTCAGGATCCACTTTTATCATGAATGACATGAGCCTGCTGGCATTGAGTGTATTTTTTTTTTACTCTGTACATTTAGCTTTCTTCAGTAAAATGTCTGTAAATTAGTTGCATCTAATTGTGGATAGTGATTATATTAAATTATTAAGATTATTAATTTTCGAGGTTAAGAATACCCTCTGTATGTTTTGTTTATATGTTATGCTTGCGCTTAAGATAATTGTTTAAGTACAGTGCTATCAGGTATTCATAATTGTGGACCGATTGATTAACAATATTTTTTCCCATCTTGCTGGTGGTATGTTTGCTATTATGAAAATATTAAGATGTCTATTAAATACAAACTGGATATTTTATATGATGATAGAAGTTGTTTGGTTTCTTTCTTTTTTTGGCAATACTGGAGATGTTTTTCGTTAGTTTTAGAAGTTTAGTCTAATTAAATGTAGAGCATATTTGAAATTCGGTACATGGACTGATTTACCTTCTGCAATTTGATTTTATAGTCTTTAAGACATTGTTGCCAGTGGTTAGATACTATAGCAGCTAGTCTACAGGAAGCCTTGGTAAAATTTAAGGTTAAATAACACAGTGATTGAGAGTACTTTTATTTACTGGTTATCAAAATATAGTTACACAGCAAGTAGGAAATTATGATATATCTACAAACATTTGTTCTTAATCAGTGTTCATCTTTTTACTATATTTTGTAGCTTTTAAATTTTTATCATAATCTAAAGATAAGTTCATAATGTTTAAGATAATATGGGCTGACATATATTCTTTTCTTCCTGTTTATATTAAAGGCTCATCTAGATGTGGTACACATAAAATCCCAAACCTTACATTCTCCAAGATGCTGTCTAGGGTTCTTAACTTTCTGAAAAATAATCTAGACGTTTACCAGAGAGAGCTGAATGATGAATAAATAGAGAGCCTGGTTGAGGCGGTATTGAGTCTTGGAGAACCGATTGAAAGAGTTCATTTCTCATAACTAATGTCGTATGAAATTGTGCATCTTGTTAAAGGTATTGTGTATGACTCGTTTAAAAAGTACAATTAAACAGGCCATTTTTTACAAGCATGTTGTTAGATATTGAGTGCAATAAAATATAACACAAAAGGGGGGGGGGGTGAATGTGTTTCTTGGATTTTAATTTTCTTTTGAAATTATTTGGCTTAAATTGAACGAAACAGATATGAACTTGAAGAGATAAATTATTTGACAGTAAACACACAACATAATTTATCAAAAACTCACTTGATTATATTAATCAAATTTGTTTTGCTACAAATCTGTGTTCTTGTAAATAAGAAATCAACTACAAATCTTGAGAGAGAAATACAATATTTTTCTAGATCTATTTTGTTACATCTAAATTAAGGACCCGTGCATGCTTTATAGACTAACAACACGGGTTTACAAAACTTGCACTAAAATGTACTAACATAGTTTTAAAACAACCTTGTCTATTTCCTTTTCTGGTGTTAGCAACTATGTGCAGAATCTTGTAGGTCTGTGACCATCCTTTGTTCAATGAATGAATTGTTTGTTGACCGATAATCTTGAATCTTGAATTTGTCTATATTCTGAATTATGAGATAGCTTGTCATGTTCTCTTTTGTTTAGTAGAGATGTCACATATCGATAAGTAAAATAACTTATCAATATCTTGATTTCTCTACATGTGTCTTTGACTTGTCGAGGTCTCCAGTTCTCTACATGTAAAAAGACTTGTCGACATCTCTAGTTTTCTATATGGGTTTTTGACTTGTCGACATCTTGAGATCTCTACATGATGATTTTGACTAGTCAATATCTCTAGATCTCTTCATGAAGAAGTAACTTATCGATGTCTCTAGTTCTCTACATAAACATTTTGACTTGTTGATATCTGAGATCTCTACATGTAAGTTGACTTGTCGATATCTCTTGGGACATCTCTACAAGTCATTTTGGACTTGTCGACAAACTTCTCGATATCCCTTGATCAGTGGCTTGTCGATATCTGACTTAGAACATTTTTCGTAGAACAATATTATTCAAATCCAAGTTGCTACACTTCTCGCTGAGGCGTGATCAAAAATTGATCTTCTTCCAAAGTTTATTCCTTAGCTTAAAGGCTATTCACAGAAAAACTTCCCGTATAATCTACTTAACATTTTTACGAACTCAAGTTTACTTGTATCAATTATCTTTATAAAGCTTTGCTTTTAAATCACCCTAGAAAAAACAAAGGCCACTCATAAAATTATGGTTAGTTATAAACATAGCTTTGCCTTGTTTGAAATTAAAGGTTGTCATCATTTTTTATATAAACCCTCTCTAAATTTTCAAGCTTATACCGTAAGTAGTCAGGATACATTACATACACATGCTTTATAGGTAACTGAAAATTGAAAGCGAGAGCTTAATTTCTCTATATAGGTTTTTCAGATGATAATCTGTAACATTGGCTAGGAACTGAAATTAAACAGAAGAATTATAACTCCATACTAATCAGGATTGAAATACCTACCTTTCTGGTGACTGCGTATATACAAGACTGCACAATATAAACAAAAGGACTTTAGGATTAATGAATTTAAGTCACCAAAGTTTGTAGGTTTCTATTTTTCATAAAATAGAAATACCACCAATTTTTTGGTTTGGAAAGTGAGTTGAAAAAAGCTAAAAATGAGGTTATAGGCCTTGAAAAGGAAAAGCTTGATCTCTTGGACAAACTTGTTGTATTAGAAGGACTGGTTGATCATTCTGAATTTCAGGGCGGATATAAGCACCTCTAGAAATGACAAGCAGACTAGCTATTAAGATTTTACATATTTGTATAATAAATTATATAGAGTTCCTTTCTTCAATAAGATACAGTAGGCTTTGTTATATTTTAAATTATAATCCTTAATTCATTGTTGATTTGTAACCAACTAATATGAAATTTGATAAATTTTAAGATCTTTTTTTAATATGATAAATTTGATCACACATATCAGAGCCTATAATTTAAAAATAATTTAAGTTATATAATAGGTCATAGAACTAAATAAACATAGATAGGTCATGCTTTAGATATAATTTATATAAAAAAGTTACAAGTGCCACTAATGAGTAAATTTGTACTAGTGTCATGGACTGCAACTAGAATACAAAATTCAGTTTTTATGAATTAGATAGAAATATCATGATGTACCTAACCAAATCCAACACCTTAGGCTTAATGATATATATTTTGTATAAATAAGATATTTTGTATATCATAGGTTTAATGGAGCAACAACAGTCACATAGTTAAATTGGAAGTCTTAAAATAATACAAGTTACTAGCCTATGTTAAGACATACAGGCTTAAAATTAATAAAATAAAATCAGAATTTCAATTTATGAGATTAAGTTACTAGCCTGAGTATGAACCATCAGATACTATTGTATCACTTTGATTTCTTAGAATAATTTGCAGTAAACACACTATTCTTGTTATAAAACTTTATTTATGAATTAGTCAGGATCCACTTTTTTTCATGAATGACATTTGCCGGCAAGCATTGAGTGTATTTTTTTAACTTTTATATTTAGCTTTCTTCAGTAAATTGCATCTAATTATGAATAATGATTATATTAACTTATTAATATTATTCATTTCTCGAGGTTACGAATACGCTCTGTCTATTTTGTTTATACGATATGCTTGCACTTAAGATAGTTGTTTAAGTACAGTGTTATTTGATATTCATAATTGTGGACTAATTGATTAACCGTATTTTTTGCCCGTCTTGCTGGTGGTATGTTTGCTATTATGAAGATGTTGAGATGTCTATTAAATACAAACTGGATATTTTGTATGATGATAGAAGTTGTTTGGTTGCTTTATTTTTTTGGAATTCCTAGATCATCAAACATAGACCGCAATCGCAGTAAAATCACCATTCAATTTTGTTTTAGTGAACATTGAATAGTCTTGTTTAGATTGAATATAACAAGTCTTAATTAAATATTGAGATAACTCAACCTTCCATGCTCTGGTCGCTTGTCTCAAACCATATATGGATAGTCTTAATCTGGAAACAAACCCTGACGGAATATTGTAACCTGGAGAAACAACCTGTACAATTTTTCCTATACATAGCCATGCAAAAATACATTATTTATATCACACTGATGAAGTTCTAGGGATTGGGAAATTCATCAGTGTCATATAAATAATGCATTTTTGCATGGCTATGTAGAGGAAAAATTGTACAGGTTCCTTCTCCAGTTTTCAATATTCCGTCAGGGTTTTTTTCCAGATTAAGACTATCCATATATGGTTTGAGATAAGCTAAGAGTAGTAAAACAAACCACGGGATTAAAATTACATTTATGTTATTATCCTTTTATCTGTATATCTCCCCCAGCTACCAATCTGGACTTGCATTTATTTAAAAAACAATCTAGATTGAATTATGCTTTGCATACCCATTTACATCCAATTGTAGACTTAATAAAAGGTGAAGGAACTAAGTCCCATGTATTATTCTTCTCAAGTGCCTGAGTTTTACACCTTCTTGGCATATGGATAACCAAAATACATTTGGCATATGGATAACGAAGAAGAAAATATTTGAGAGCTCTAGGAGCTAACTTATCATGAGTTTTAAGCAAATAATAGCACAAACAACCTATAACCCTAAATCTAGTATAATCGAGATGTTTCTTCATATGGACCAAATCAAAACATGTTAATGCAATAGAACCAGATGTAGTGAAAGTCAATTAATGATATTTTTCTAAAACACAAGACATCATTCAAACGATACATCATTCAAATGTTGAAGTTTAGAGTCACGTATATGTCCCAATCTAGCATGTAACAAAATCGAAGAAACCTTTGAACATTACATTGAAAAGAAGATGCTAAAGCATCTTGAATAGTAGAAACAGAACTGTTCATAATAGAACCAGAAAAAGAAGTAGTAATAAATCAGAAAGAAATTTGTAAAGACCCTCAGACCTTACTCATATAGCCTTGATGTGCTTAGTTGTAAGGTCCTGGAAATGGATTGTGCAAGTCTATTGAGCTGTGAATTAATAACAATTTAATTGAAAAGATGTCTATTAACCCTAAATCTAGTATAATCGAGATGTTTCTTCATATGGACCAAATCAAAACATGTTAATGCAATAGAATCAGATGTAGTGAAAGTCAATTAATGATGTTTTTCTAAAACACAAGACATCATTCAAACGATACATCATTCAAATGTTGAAGTTTCGAATCAGGTATATGCCCCAATCAAACATGTAACAAATTAGAAAAAACCTTTGAACATTACATTGAAAAGAAGATGCTAAAGCATCTTGAGTAGATGAAACAGAACTGTTCATAATAGAACCAGAAAAAGATATAGTAATAAATCAGAAAAAAAATTGTAAAGACCCTCATACCTTACTCCTATAGCCTTGATGTGCTTAGTTGTAAGGTCCTGGAAATGGATTGTGCAAGTCTATTGAGCCAAGTCTCAATAGACTGTGAATTAATAACAATTTTTTTGAAAAAATGTCTATTAACCCTAAATTTAGTATAATCGAGATGTTTCTTCATATGGACCAAATCAAAACATGTTAATGCAATAGAACCAGATATAGTGAAAGTCAATTAATGATGTTTTTCTAAAACACAAGACATCATTCAAACGATACATCATTCAAATGTTGAAGTTTAGAATCAGGTATATGCCCCAATCAAGCATGTAACAAATTCAAATGTTCTTGTAAAGTAGTTATATATTCAATATATATATATATATAACAATGTCTTTATCGTACAAGATTGCTAACAGTAAGGTCCTGGAAATGGATTGTGCAAGTCTATTGAGCCAAGTCTCAATAGACTGTGAATTAATAACAATTTAATTGAAAAGATGTGTATGTTAGGGTTGTGAACTAGTTTAAAATAAAAGGAAGATAGTCAAGTTGGGTAAGTTTTGTCAAGAAAGTCATGAAAACGTACACAAATCAGTATTGTCTTTCACAGACCGCCATATTGTAATACATTTTTGAACTTTTCTAACCTTACTATAGTTTTTGAGTGGATACAGAAATATAAGGTAGCCAACTTTTTCTTAGAGATTCTTGAATGGAAAAATATTTTAGGGCAGTATTTTACATATAAGAGAAAATTTATTAAAGAAGAATCACAAAACAACTCTAACACAAATTAAAAATGAATCACAAAACAACTATTACAGAAATTGGATATTATATTAAAACTTCATGATCCAATATATTAAAAGTGTCAAACAATATAACATACTAAATTATACGTATTTCATAATTTTATGTATTTTTTAAATTGGAGCCCTATGCTCCTTGCACGCATTAATCAAGTGTCCTAATTGAGAAAATATATTTGGTAAAGAATAAGAAACCGATGATATCAATACTGTGAAAATGTGATCAACTACCAAACTTTTTTAATCCTTAAAAAGCAAAATTACCTTTAGGATTACAGAGATTAATTCTATCCATTAGATAGATGGCGCTCGATCATTTATAAAAGGGAAAATCAATTCAAAGCATAAGAACCTCCTACCCACTCAATTGAAATATTTGAACCCAACACCAAAAGAGGACATTAATACGAAACATGCATGGTTCTAAAGATCCCCCATTTTAACGATTAATTCTCGATTAATCATCTGAATTATGTGACTCATCCGATTTTTGAAATTCGATTGGTCTTTATGTATTTTTATTGATCAGTATATTGTGAATTAATTATTATATATAATATAAAATTTTCAATTAAATTTAAATCATTATAAATTATAGAATATGATAAATATATAATAATTTAAAATTACTAATAAAATTATGATATAAAATTGAATAAAATTTAAATATAAAATGCACCCGATTATTCTTCCGGTTAATACTGGATCCTCCGATTAATTCTAATTCAATACCTCCACCTATCTCTTCTCATTCCTGAATTTTATAACATTGCCTACAGGTAATACCAAAGTCTAACATTCAAAAACCAGCAAACTAATTAATTAGTTAACATAATAAAATAGTAATATAATGAACAAGCTATGCTGTTGAGCTTTCAAAATGGTTTCCATGCAACCAATCAGAGCATTTGTTGGGCCAATACCTCTTCATCCAACAGTGGCATCAATTCATCCTCTTCCTCTTGATTTTCATTGACCACATTTGCCATGATATCAAGCTCATGCACTGCCATAAACTGCTCCCGTATTGGACCCAGGCCCATATCATTACAACATAGCTCCAACACCCTACCCACAGGACCAGCAAGAATCACCATACGCGTCCACCTTTCAGCACCATATTGAGCAAGATAAGCTGCAAGTTCATTTGCAGCCTCATCAATAGGCCTAACATTCATACGAAAATTTTGATCAGCCCTTCTTTTCTCGAGCTGCTGCACTACATAAAGATGCTCCGGAATCACTCCTAACTCATCTGCATTCCTCCACTCCCAATATGCCTCCTCATGATCAGTTTCAAGCTCAATGTCAAACCTGTTCCTCTATGCCCAGAGATCCGGCCATCATTCTCAAGATCCTACCCCTAGAGTTGCGTATGACCACCCCAATCCCTGAAACGTTTCCATTTGGAAGCCTCTCATTTGAAAAGTAGCTGTGTACATTGATCTTACAGAACCCGGGAGGGGGGAGACGCCACAACACATTAACCGGCTCCATTTTTGTTTCAAGTTGTACTCAACTGACCTAAAACTAATAATATATATATTACTAAGCAAAGTGGGGTATAAATACTAAGTTTAGATGGGTAAAAACTTTTCCTCATCACAAATGTAGAAAAAAGATAAATATATAATATTACTATCCACGGAGATATCATTAAAATTATTAGCTTTTTTATTTTATTTGATATAAGAAAATATTTGAATGTTAGATATGGCTACGGATCAGAGAGATGGGCATATCACAGGGATTTATATAAACATGTAGAACTGTAAACTAATAATTAATTACATATTTTAATAGAAAAAATTGCATGATACAAACATCAACAAAAATAAATAAAAAAATATTCCTACATATCAGTATCTCGCAGTATACATCAGATATTTTTATAAATATATAATATTCATTTACATATATGCTATCAGAAAAATGAAATATATACTTGCATTCATTGAAATAGAAATAAAACATTTTCCTAAAATGTGATTTTATTATTTTATTATATTTTATTATTATTATTATTATATTTTATTATTATTATTATATTAAAACAAAGTAAATTAGTCAATTGTCACAATAGAAAAACTCTTTTTTTCATGAATGAACCACTACATATATATTAGTTGTTTATGCAAAAAAAAAATTAAAAATTTTATGTTCATTTACAACGATTTTATATTGAAATATGTTTTCAAATAAAAAACTAAAACAAACCAAAAAAAATGTATTCATTATATCACGGTTAGAGAGGGGAGATGTTGAGTATTTAGAGTGTTATATTAGTGTTTCGTTTGAATTTTTTAATTTAATTTTTTTTATAAATCAACCAAACCGATATAAATGTGTATATAAAATAGGCTAGGAATACAAAAATATTGTGATTATTAAAGTTCATTTACAATAATTTTATAGTAAAACTCATTTTTTAAAAGATGGTTGGCATGTTAAGTCATTTTTATTTTTTTTCCCCAAAAATTGAGCTATAATGATCTTTATATAATTATGAATTATTCATGTGCATAAAATATTGTGATTTTCAAAGCTCATTTTTAGTTGCTTTATAAAAAAATTAAAAAAAATAATATAATGCAATTATCTAATTATTTTGGGGCAAATGACTGTTAAATTTCACCAAAAAATTAAAAATGCCCCTTAACCTCATATGCCACTTCACTTTTAAATTATTAATATTTTAAGTCAATTAGGTCATAAACCTTCTCATTCTCACATTTTTCGTCACTTTTTCATCTCAAATTTTTCCTCCAAAACCTTTTTTCAAGATTTCATCTTCTTTCCAGCCAATATCAAGGTTTCACCTGTATAATTAAGTAATCTTATACTCTTTTTCAATTTATTTTTTTCTCTCTTTCACATGTTCTTTTTATGTGGGGCTGATTGTGCATGTTTATATAAACCGTTTTGTGTTGTGTATATAAATTCTAATGTATAAACTCTACAAATCTCATGTTTATGTAAGCCATTTTATGTTATTCTCTCAAATTTGTTTATAGTGTCTCTAATTTGTATTGCTTGTGTGTTTGTGTGTGTATTATATGTGTGTATATTATCTTCTTTTATGTCTTTATTTTGTGTGTGTGTTTATTTTGTTTGTGTACAAATCTATCCGCATTTATTGTATTTTGCTTTTATTATGTATCTGTGCCTGCTTGTATTTTTACGAGTGTATGTTTATGTATATTAATTTTATGATTCATAAGTGTTCGCATCTTACATTAAAGAAAACTACGGTGATATCACAATAAATGAAGCTGCTAAATAGAGGGGTCCAATTCCAAGAATAAATTCTCAAGGGTTGTTCGGTTTAGTACAGAATATCCAGCACATCCGACTCGTATAGACATTTTAAATGGAATATAAGTTATCCATTTATTATCATATGTAGACAACGGTGAAATGAGCATTTATTATACTTGAATAGTTGTGTTGATATTTATTTATAGTGTATGAAAACATAAGATAGAGGAGTTATGTCCATCTTATGTTAGTACAAAATTCCGGGATGGTCAGTGCAAGTTTTGGAGATGAGAAGAGCACTAACACAGATCAAAGTTGGGGGCTGAGAATAGGTCGAAGTTAATCAACTTGCATGGCTCAGGTGCAAGACCTTTTGAGTAAGTTGCTCAAGTAGTTACTTAATTTTTTTAATTTGTTGTATTGTTTTATTAGTGTTCTTTTTTATTATCCAATCAACCTCCTGCCACTAATCGACTCTTGATTTAATTGAGTTCAGACAATGAAAGAGGAGAATGGTCGACAAAAATCAAAACGTATTGACATTTGGAACAAAACTTATTCTCGAGTTGGTTCTGGAGTTGACGAAAATGGAAATCCGATCCACTACACCACTCAAATAGCTATGAAAATTGATGTAAGACTTTTAAACATAAACAATTATGTCTGAACTTTTAATTAGACATTTTATTATTTCCGTTTCTTTATAGTATTAGGTAATATAATGACATATTGGTAATACTTATTATTGGTTTGCTATCTAGAAATTTTAAAGGAAAAAGGTGTTGATCAGATCAACTTTGAGAGCGAATTGGAACCATTTGACTGTTGGCTGCAGGCCACAACACCTGGCTTGAGCAAGACGAAAAAGAGTAGGCTGATTGGTTATCCACGTGTTCCAGTTTGTCATCTTTTACAAGACATAACTCAAAATTATAAACAGCGGATCATAAACAATGGAGGCTATCCAATTGAAGGTAAGATTCTGCCTTTTTTTGTCTATAAACTTCAAAATTTAAGGATATTAACAGAGTGGTAATAGGCAATTGTTACTTAGATAAACTGATTGGCCATTTTTTATGTTTATTTCTGCATTTCCTTCTTAAACTTTCAAGGTTTAGTTTTGGTTATATTATAACAATTTTCTTGGTAACCATTGTCCTGTGTTAGTAGTTGTCTTTATGTAGTTTACTTGTATCAATTAATTATAAATCTTTGCTTTATAATCACCATAGAAAAAATAAAGGTCACTCATAAAATTATGTACAGTTATAAACATAGCTATGCCTTGTTTTAAATTAAAGTTTGTCAACATTTTTTTAAGTAAAGTCTCTTTAAATTTTTAAGCTTATACTATAAGTAGTCAGGTTACTTTTCATATACACGCTTTCTAGGTAACTGAAAATTGATAGCCAGAGCTTAAGTTCTTCATTTACAATAATTTTATAGTAAAACTCATTTTTTAAAAGATGGTTGGCATGTTAAGTCATTTTTATTTTTTTCCCGAAAAATTGAGCTATACTGATCTCTATATGATTATGAATTATTCATGTGCATAAAATATTGTGATTTTCAAAGCTCATTTTTAGTGGCTTTATAAAAAAATTATATAATGCAATTATCTAATTAAGTTGGTCAATTATTTTTGGGCAAATGACGGCTAAATTTTACCAAAAAATTAAAAATTCCCCTTAATCTCATATGCTACTTCACTTTTAAATTATTGATATTTTAAGTCAATTACGTCATAAACCTTTTCATTCTCACCTTTTTCCTCACTTTTTCATCTCAAATTTTTCCTCCAAAAACCTTTTTCAAGATTTCATCTTCGTTATTTCACCTGTGTAATTAAGTAATCTTATACTCTTTCTCACTTTATTTTTCTCTCTCTTTCACATGTTCTTTTTATGTGGGGCTGATTATGCATGTTTATATAAACCGTTTTGTGTTGTGTATATAAATTCTAATGTATAAACTTTACAAATCTCATATTTATGTAAGCCATTTTGCGTTATTCTCTCAAATTTGGTTATTGTGTCTCTAATTTGTATTTGAGGCTGGTGTGTTTGTGTGTATATTATATGTGTATGTATTATCTTCATGTGTGTCTTCATTTTGCATGTGTGTTTATTTTGTGTGTGTACAAATCTATCGGCATTTATTGTATTTTGCTTTAATTATGTATGTGTGCTTGCTTGTATTGTTAGGTGTGTATGTTTATGTATATTAATTTTATGGTTCATAAGTGTTCGCATCTTATATTATTTTTCAAAAATTCTGAATTTTATGAGAAGCTCTGTGTGGGTTACTTAAAGTTAATTGATATTGTTATCATTATTGAGTTTATTTTAACTCACACTATATTTTTTCGTGAAGATAAATTTATTAAACATTAATTGATAAAAATTTTGTGTTGGGCTAATATTGTGTAGTTCAATTGTTTCGTGTTGATAAACAGGGGGCGTGTGTGTGTATTATTTTATTTAGGATAACCATTGCCAAAAAAAATATGTGTTAGATATATTTGATAATGTCATGTCTAATATGATTTGTGTTTAGTTTTTTCAGATCTTACTTAAACAGGACAAATCAGTACTTAACTGGAAATCAGCACTTATACTGAAGACGAACTTAAGTTATCAGTACTTAAGGTTCAGGAGATATCTATCAGGAGATAATATTAGGACTTAAGGAAACTTTCAGATAAGGAAGGCGGCTGATTGACAGGAAAGAAGATCAAGACAAACGCAAGAAGAGATATGCATGAAGAAGGAATTCTATGAAGAATAGAATACTTGGAAGAAAAGATAACTGATTGATATATTTTAGAAAACAGAATTATATTCCATATCAATTAGCGATTATCTTGTAACTATATAATATATAAACACATACATAGGGTTTACACTATAAGTGTTATTATAATCGAGAATAATATTCATTGTAACCCTAGCAGCTCTCGTGATATTTGTTCGTCACTGAGAGATGACAGTTCTACATTGTAACAGAGTTTAATAAAGTTTGTTTTCTGTTACTTGTGTTCTTTAAATTCGATTTGATTGTGCTATACACTGTATTCAACCCCCTTCTACAGTGTGTGTGACCTAACAATATGCAATTGTGATGATAGGATCATGCCAAGAACTAAGGGAAACATACCGCAAAAGGTTAGTATTAAGGGCAACAAGAGACAAGTGTCGAAGGAACATGACAAGGGAGTGTAAGTTTTATAGAACTAGAGGAAGGGGAAGGCTTGAGTCACTTTGGCGCCTAAGAAAAATATTCACAAGCGTAAGGGTATGGGGAAGAAACAATGACAAGGAGGCAGAAGATACAAGTTTTTAAAGAAAACTACGGTGATATCACAATGAATGAACCTGCTAAATAGAGCGGTCCAAAGCCAAGAATAAATTCTCAAGGGTTGTTCGGTTCGGTACAGAATATGAAGCACATCCGACTCGTATAGATATTTTAAATGGAATATTATTTATCCATCAATTATCATATGTAGACAACCGTGTAATGAGCATTCACTATTCTTGAATAATTGTGTTTATATTTATTTATAGTGTATGAAAATATAAGATAGAAGAGTTCTGTCCATCTTATTTTAGTAGCAAATTCTAGGATGGTCTATGCATGTTTTGGAGATGAGAAGAGCACTAACATAGATCAAAGTTGGGGGCTGAGAATAGGTCGAAGTTAATCAACTTGCATAGCTCAGGTGCAAGACCTTTTGAGGAAGTTACTCAAGTAGTGCCTTAATTTTTTTAATTTGTTGTATTGTTTTATTAGTGTTATTTTTTATTATCCAATCAACCTTCTACCACTAATCGACTCTTGATTTGATTGAGTTCAGATAATGAAAGAGGAGAATGGTGGACAAAAACCAAAACTTATTGACATTTGGAACTAAACTTATTCTCGAGTTGGTTCTAGAGTTGACGAGAATGGAAATCTGATCCACTACACCACTCAAACAGCTATGAAAATTGATGTAAGACTTTTAAACATAAACAATTATGTCTGAACTTTTAATTAGACATTTTATTATTTGCGTGTCTATATAGCATTAGGTAATATAATGACATATTGGTAATACTTATTTTAGGTTCGCTATCTAGCAATTTTAAAGGAAAAAGGTGTTGATCAGATCAACTTTGAGAGCGAATTGGAACCATTTGACTGTTGGCTACAAGCCACAACACCTGGCTTGAGAAAGACGAAAAAGGGTAGGCTGATTGGTTATCCACGTGTTCCGTCTTGTCATCTTTTACAAGACATAACTCAAAATTATAAAGAGCGGATCATGGACAATGGAGGCTATCCAATTGAAGGTAAGATTCTGCCTTTTTTCGTCTATAAACTTCAAAATTTAAGGATGTTAACAGAGTGGTAATAAACAATTGTTACTTATATAAACTGATTGGCCATTTTTTAAGTTTTGTTTTCTGCATTTCCTTCTTAAAGTTTCAAGGTTTAGTTTTGGTTATATTATAACAATTTTATTGGGAACCATTGTCCTATGTTAGTAGCTGTTTTTGTGTAGTTTACTTGTATTAATTAATTATAAATCTTTGCTTGAAAGTCACCCTAGAAAAAACAAAGGTCACTCATAAAATTATGTTTAGTTATATACATAGCTATGCCTTGTTTTAAATTAAAGGTTTTCATCATTTTTTTAAAGTAAAGTCTCTCTAAATTTTTGAGCTTATACTATAAGTAGTCAGGTTACTTTTCATATACACGCTTTCTAGGTAACTGAAAATTGATAGCGAGAGCTTAAGTTCTTTAAACAGTTTTTCAGATGATAATCTGCAACATTGGCTAGGAACTGAAATTGAAAAGAAGAATTAAAACTCGATACTAGTCAGGAACAAAATACCTACCTTTCCGGTGACTGCGTATATATATGACTACACAATAGAAATAAAAGAACATTAAGATAAAAGAATTTAAGTCAACACAATTTATAGATTTCTATTTTGTATAAAACATATTACCTCCAGTTTTTTTAGTTTGGAAAGTGAGTTGGAAAAAGCTGAAAATGAGGTTATAGGCCGTGAAAAGAGAAAGCTTGATCTCTTCGACAAGCTTGTTGTATTAGAAGGCCTGGTTGATCCTTCGGAATTTTAGGGTGGATATAAGCACCTCTAGTAATGACAAGCAGACCAGCTATTAAGATTTTACATATTTATATAATTCATTATATAGAGTTCCTTGCTTTTATAAGGTACAATAGGTTTTGTTATAATTTAAATGAAATCCTCAATTCATTTCTGATTTGTAACCAACTAATATGAAATTCTTATAAATTATAGGATCTTTCTTCATTGTGATAAATTTGATCACACATATCAAAACCTGCATTTTAGGAATAATTTAAAATATAAAATAGGTCAAAGAACTAAACAAATAAAGATACGTCAAGCTTTAAAATGATTTAAATTAAAAAGTTGCAAGTGCAACTAATAAGTAAATTTCAACTAGTGTCATGGACTTCAACTTATATACAAATTCAGTTTAATGAATCAGATAAAAATATCATGATGTAACTAACCAAATCCAACACCTTATGCTTAATGATTTATGTTTTGTATAAATAAGATATTTTGTATATCTTAGGTTTAGTGGAGCAACAACAGTCAGAGAGTTAAATTGAAAGTCTTAACACAATACAAGTTACTAGCCTCAGTTAAAGACATACAAGTTTAAAATTAATAAAAAATTCAGAATTTTTAATTTATGGGATTATAAGTTACTAGCCTGAGTATGAACCATTAGAGACTATTGTATCACTTTGTTTTCTTAAAATAATCTAAAGTAAAAAAACTATTATTGTTACAAAATGTCATATATGTATTTGTCAGGATCCACTTTTTTCATGAATGACATGAGCCTACAAGCATTGAGTGTATTTTTTTTACTTTGTACATTTAACTTTCTTCAGTAAAATATCTATAAATTAGTTGCATCTAATTGTGGATAGTGATTATATTAAATTATTAAGATTATTCATTTCTCGAGATTAAGAATACGCTTTGTATGTTTTGTTTATATGTTATGCTTGCACTTAAGATAGTTGTTTAAGTACAGTGCTATTTGGTATTCATAACTGTGGATCGATTGATTAACAGTATTTTTCCCGTTTTGCTGGTGGTATGTTTGCTATTATGAAAATATTGAGATATCTATTGAATACAAAATCGATATTTTGCATGATGATAGAAGTTGTTTGGTTGCTTTCTTTTTTTGGCAATACTTGTTTTTCGTTGGTTTTAGAAGTTTAGTCTAATTGAATGCGGAGCATATTTGAAATTCTGTACATGGACTGATTTACCTTCTGCAATTTGAGTTTATAGTCTTCAAGACATTGTTATCTATTGTTAGATACTATAGCAGCTAATCTACAGGAAGCCTTGGTAAAATTTAAGGTTAAATAACACAGTGATTGAGAGTACTTTTTTTTGCTGGTCTACGGCTAGTTGTTAGATACTATAGCAGTTAGTCTACGGCTTTAACCAACACCAAAAATGTGTTGCTATAGACCCCAAAAAATGTTTCTATAGGCAAAAATGGGTCTATTGTAACACATTTTCGGTTTTGGGTCTAAGGCCGTTACTATAGGTATCTAACCTTACACCAGTGTCAATCTATATCAACACAACAAAATATGTTATAATAGATATCAATTGTAACAGAATTTTCAGAGTATAGCAACACAGACATGGTGTTGCAATAGGTATACTAACCGACAAAAAAATGGGCCCCACATGTGGGCCCCGCATGGGCATGACACGTGACATGACACGTGGCAGGGTCCCACTGGTGGGACCCACATGTGGGGCCCACATATGGGCCCTTTATCATCTATGGCAACACACCTATTGCAACACCTTTAATATTGCAAAAAAGAAATTTATGTGCATAATTTAGCACCCTATTGCAACATACTAATAGGCTATTACAACACCTGAATTATAAAAATTGAAATATACTTTTCAAATACTTGATTTCCCATAAATTCAACAACATTAACAACCAATTCAATTCATCCAAGCAGTCTTAACTACACATCCTACCATTACATTTTGTCCAACCAACAATTACAATCCAACACACCAAAGTATAACTTAAGAAATACAAGTACTCTTTCTAAGAACTAAACGTACAAGATAACGCAAAAGCATACAAGTCTTTGAAAATAACGTAGAAGAGAGATAATAAATGGCTAAAGTATTACAACACGCGTAAGAGGAGTACCATCAGCTCCCGTGTCACCTGAAATTGTCCGACAATTATGAGCCATGTCAATGTTCAACCCGGGGTTTGCTACAAGTAATTTCTGCAGGACCAAGCTCACGTTGTCTTGAACCTTCTTAACCTTGGCAACTTCATCAGAGAGCTTCCTGTTAAACTTTTCTTCGACTTCTTCAACAACATCCTGTTAAACAAATAAAAATATATAAAACCCAATTCTCTTTGCAAACCTGATGGCTTTTCATATTAAAGTATAAGAATCTAATTTCCTAAATTAATTATCATTGAAAACAAGCAAACATACCATAGATAAGTAGACAACAAGTCATCCTGCAATGCAGAAAGCAGCTGACATTCTCATAGCCTATATTTATAGGCCAGCAAAATAAGAAACAAAACAAAATAGCTAAATAAATTCAAGCACAAAACAACAGTCTAAATGTATCACAAGTTAAAGAAATATTATATAATAAGGCTGGTAGAATGTCATTGAGTTGTACCTTTTGCGGGCTGTTGAATTCCTATGCAAAGTCCTCTCAGCTACCGCACGACTTACAAACTCAATAAAGCTATAGCCTTCAGGCTGACCAGTTGACTTGTTACGGATAACTTTTACAGACAAAACCTACAAATAATAATAACCTTCAGTCTATAAAATAGAGTAATATGCAAAATTTTAATGTTTTAAATAAAGACAACACAAAATTAATAAATAGACTCATAAAACTTGTCGGACCTGTCACGTTTGACATCAGTAGACCACTTGATAGCTTCTATTGACTTGACGAACTCTGCAGCTACGTTTCCCGAATTATCGGACTCGTCGAGGTTGATCTTCCAAGAGCAGTAGGGGAAAAATAACTAACAATGCATCAGACATAAAATGCTACTTCATTCGGATAAAACTTATAGACCCTGATGATGTGAAAGATCCTATTTAATTGTATTAAAAGGATATTTCACATCATATGGAGTTTTATTCGAATGATGTAGCATCTTACGTTTGATACAATGTGAGATTTTTTCTCGTCTTTTCACTCTCCATGCTAGCCTAAGTCAAAATCAATTAAATCAAAGACCACTAGAGCTCTGAACCTCAAAAAAAGACAACAATGCACAAGCGGAATTGATGGAGATATCTGTTATAAAACTTAAAATGGTAACTAGAATAACCTACCAAAACTGACATGGCCCTAGTAAAAAATGTTTAGGGTACCTGTCTTGGTACTTCTTTTCTGCGTCTCATACTTCTCATAATTCTGCAATAAATGAGGCTGAATCTTGACAAACTCCAACTAGTTCTCCATCAAGAAGAATCAAACTCTTCCCATGAAGTGAAGTCGAAGTATCATTGACCAACTTCTCCATCCCATATTCTACCAATTTGTCCATAAATGGTTCCAAGAACGAGAGCATTCCATAATACATAATCCAAATATAAATCTGTCATGGATATCCAAACAGATGACAGCACAATTGAAACAACAATCAGTGAAAGTGCTACATAATAAACAGTGTCTTTATTCAAGACAGTCAAGATAGTGTACCTATTAACACCATCCAATAGTTCTTGGTTGTGTGGATCGTGTTTCAACCCTGCTTGATATATTTCCAAAGCTTTGTCATAATCTTTCATGAGAAATTGTGCAACACCTTTTCTGGTATATCCCTTGGAGAATGTGGGATCAAACTCAATACACTTCTCTGAATCCTTCAATCCCTCGGGTAATGCCCCTAGTTTTGTATAGCAAGTTGCTTTGTTGCTGCATGCCTGTACAAGTTAGTAACAGGTAGATGTAAAAGATGCAACGCAATTCTATCACATACCCACATAAACACAATTTATTAACAGCATATTAATTATGACATTGACAAAACTTATGATCCTTTGGATTCCTCCTCAATGATTCTGTTTACTGCTTAATTGCTTCGGGATACTTTTGCTGCTTAAAAAATTTGTTACCTGGTGGAACATGTTATCCGTTAACCACTCATGCAACAGATTATATTAAGGTGTAGCATTATAAAGGGAGTAGATCATATTGAAGTATAGCATTATACGGGTAACCCCAGGGTAAAAAGAAAAAAATGTATTACCTTTCTCTCGCTCCTCGTCTGCTATTTTTGGATCAAAATACTCCAGTTGCTCTAGATCTTTCTTTACTTTCTCAGCATCATTAAGTTTCTTCAGTGTATCCAGATTACGATGCTCTGTCAAAGCTTTCTGAAATGTCTCAATGGCAGGTTCATAGTCCTTGGAGCATTTGGCCATTTTCACCAAAGCAGTCCCATTCCTCGTCAAAGCCTTTGCAATCATCTTGAAGTCTAATATGAGTTTTCTGCCTCTTTCAACAGCTTTGTCGCAATCTTTAATGCACTTCTCATACTGGTGGAATTCGTTAACTAAATTAAAAGCAGATTTTAATAGTATTTTTACATCTTAACTGAAATAAAAGTTTCAGTAGCAACATTTTTTAATCCGGCTTCTTTAACCTAAAGTGACTTCCTATTATGAGTAAAATTCGATTCCAATGGCACACTCAATAACCTGAGTAGGATATGCCCAAAGAACTAAGAAGCAATTAAAGGTGTGGTAGGAGCATATAGGATTTCATGATATATAGCATACAAAAATATTATCAATTTATTATTAGATCAGATAATATAAATAAAATAATCAAATTAAATCAAATGCATAACTTATTCATGTAACACAAAAAATTAGACTTAACAATTTTATTTGGATGATAAAACTGCGAATTAAATTAATACTTTGCTTAATTTCGAGTTTTAAAAAAAAGTTTAGCAAATAACAGTACTAGAACAGTAAATATTTCTACAGAAAGCCTTCAAATAACAACAACCTAGCAAGCACAAGTTGTCAAATTTATTCAAATTATCTCCAAACCAAGTATAGACTATCACAATAACAAAAAAGAATATATCAAACTTTAAGCACGCTAAATTACAAAAAACAATTCAATTTTCAAATACGTAATGCATAAAGATTGAATGTTTAACAACATACCTTCCCCATTTCCAAATAAACAGCAGCCCTATTTGTCAAAAATGAAATATCCGTATCATCCAATTCAACAGCCTGACTATAACACTTAATCGCATTCTCAAAATCCTTCTTCTTATAAGCCACATTACCCGCCTCTTTCTCAAAATCCTTCTTCTTATAAACTAACTCTTCGAATTCGGTCGAGGTCTCTGCATTTGTACAATTTTTTTATAAGAACTTAAACAAGCAACACAAACTAAAAAAAGAACAGAAAAAGAACTAAAATAATTATGATCTTTTGTGATTCTTGGGCTTCTGTAGAAGTCATTCAAGTTGTTCAAGTTTAGTTTTTTAAACTTTTTACAGAATGAGTAACATTAGAAGTATGGCATGAGACCAATCAATAAGAAAAAGAAAGCGTTCTTCTGAAATTATTTGCGCAGGAATATAATCGTTCAGAATTATAGGAAGCCCTCGAATCAATACTTTTGCAATTGTAGCTGGTCCAGCCGAAAAACCAAGAAGCAGAATTAGTACATGTTTGAAACTGAATCAAGTAGATAGTCTCAGGAGAGAAGATCAAACATACTTTTGATATAATACAGTCACAAGCACCCATCCATTTCTCCATTTGCTTCTCAAAACCTCTAATTTGTAATGAACAAGAAAGCATTGACTTAAGGCCATATACAAAAGTAGTCATGGACCAAGTCTGATTTAATTCTTCCATGATATAGTTTTAGTAGACAACAGAAATATACTGGGAATATGAACAGAGCACTGCAAGTCTGCAACACTCCAATAAACCTCTAATACAAGTTATACAACAAACATCGAGCCCAGACAACATACACTGATTCCAAAATAAACCACAAACTAACAGTACTTGATCACTAACAATGAGAAAGAAAAATTCACAAAAAATGCAACGATTTTCGCTGAAATAGCAAGAAACCGATATTTCTCCATGACTTCAGATAACCCCACAAAAGTATTTCCAATCCCAAAAATAACCCTCCACAAAAAAAGATGCACACCAAAAGTCCACCGGCACCCACAAACAACAAACTATTCCTCTTCCAAAACGCCTCAATCTGCAACCCCACGGCTTCCTAATACCTCGAAACCACATTCTTCGCAACACTTACCGGTTTTTCAACAACCCCTTTCACACACTTACCATAAGCATTTCCCTCCACATTAAACCCCTTTTTCAAAAAATTCCTAAACCCTAACAAAACCAAATTAGATTTTGGGTTCAATTGAGGGCCTGGGTTTTTCAAGATTTTTGACCAGAAAACATCCATGGTATGAAATTGTGTGTTTTTACTTTAGGTTGGTGAGCAAAGAAGTGAGAAATGCCGGTGGAATTAGCAATTGGGTGGGAATTTAATGAGGGTTTTGAAGAGATTAGATGGCGATGAAGACATTGAATGATCAAATTTGATGTGGGTCTTGACATTTTTTGAAGTTTAGATTCACGCAAAGCACAAACTCAGTAGACAAATAGTGTGCACACCAGGTGTTTGACGAATTGACTACAAGAAAGAAATAGATAGTTCGATCGTGTAAATATATAGAAGTGTGGGAGTGAGTATACAGTTGGTGAAAAGTTCATCGTGGGTTTGGAAAGTCCACTAGCTCGGCCGCTCAAATAATGTATAACATAGATTTATCTCAGCTTATTAGTTTAACTTGTATAGGGCCAGTGAATGAAGGGGGAGAGAGGCGAGTTTATCTGTTTAGCCGCCCAATCCAATTTGTCAGCAGTCCAGCTTATATCAATTCATTTTTTAATTTTATAAATTTTATAATTTATTTAAATCATACGTACGAATATTATCATTAATTTATTAAATTAATTAATTTATGAAAAAGTAATAGTACTACAAGGTGTTATTTTTTATAAAATATTTTAGTGATATCAAGTAATTTTTTTATTTTATTAAATTAATTATAAAAACATATTCATTTAATTTTAAATTATAATAAAATATTTCAATTTCTATAAATATAAGAATAATTTGTTTATATTTTGGGCTTTCACTTTCCAAAAAACTCTACAAACTATTTTATTCAAATATACTACTTTTATAGATAAATTTAAAATTCCATTCCAAAGACTGGTCCATCTACACATTCCAAATACAGAGTATTTCGGGGACTTTTAATATATACTATTTTTTATATCCCCGTTAAAAAAGAAAAATAAATGAGATCTTAATGCTTGGGGTATGAAATGGTTCTACATTTATGTATAGAAAAGGATGGTCAATGAAGACAGCAATAAGAGTAAATACTAGAGCAGGTACACACAAGCACATAAGGATGTACAAAATGGAACACATTTAGTATTCTTATATTGTATTAACACATAAACCTGCCCACGAAAAGTAATTAAAACAAGTTACCGCACAACTCAACCTTTTGATTCTCGCGTTACTTAGTGATATCCAACAATTTCATAGAAATATATTTACATAATTAATGATTTATGAAGAAAGCATATATATTACAATCCAATAATTATAATCGTAAACAAATACCTTGCAAAATCTGGTTGTTCAGCATGTATAAATTGATTGACTAACATATGTACTCATATACATTACGGCTTAGCCAGAAAAACCAATAGATATGTCCTCAGAATATCAATCTTACAAGCAATTTTGTCAGATACTGGAGCATCTAGATGAAAGATGCTCAATGACCAAACAAACTCCCCCAAAATCTATAACTCCTTTGCGTTTAAATCAAACAAGTCAAAAATCTGCATAAGAGATTACTACATTAGTACGAAGGAAAATTGATTTTTTTTGTGTTCTTGTTTCCCAGAACCGCATAGTAACTAATGTCATTACAACTCACAGCAGATATATATCACCATTTAGAATATATTTTTATGAACAGGAATAAAAGAAAAGCCATAATCAGTAATGATCGTTCTTGTGCATAACATAACCTGTCGGGAAAGAGATTCTTCATATTCCTGTTCCCGAACAGCGCAAACCAAAACTCTTCCTAAAGCCAAGACAAAAATTACTTCAAGATTAAAAATAATATATATTGTAAACTAATCGAATTACTATATCAAACTTCAGAAGACCCGGGATGGAGGATTTATGAATAGTATATGTCCATATGCCCAAGATATGACTTAAAGTCATATTCTGAATTAGATATACGCACCTTGTGGATGAAACCATCATTAATAATTAAATTGCTTAGTTATTTGAAAAGCTTGTGCAAGGCTTCAACTTCACTGACAGAAACTGTAGACATGATAACTTATTTAAGAACAATACTTCGACTGTAGAAACATGTTCTGCAAAATCCAACCCTAATGACGTATCTGCATGTTTAGGTTCTTCAATTGAAGGTGAATAAAGGAAATTTAAGCGATTTTTAACTGTATGCCTACAGTCTTTTATAGTTATGAATTTGTAGGTTAAGAGCTCGAGCTCTGTGGTTGAACTCATTACCCAAATATTAGCCTATGATTCAAGGGCACAAACTAGTCGTGCATCGGATATCTAGAAACTACAACTTTGTGCTTAAACATAACTTAATTTCTAAGCAGCTCATAAATAACATATACTTAAATTTGGTGAAGTACATAAATTTAATAAGAGCATTAACAACATATACTCCAGAAGTGAAGGGACTACTCACAAGATATTTCAGATGCAAGTATAGTTGGCTCCTCATAACGGGGTGTATATTTTGTTCTCTTTGAAAAAAAACATCCCATTATACTGGAAATGTGAAATGCAAGAGGAACAAGAAGCTAACCGGAAAGATAAGTATAACATTTGTGTCAATTTCCTGATTCAAGAGGTAAAATTCTTTAAAAATAAAACTTTTAAGTACGAGCAAACCACATCTCTTAGTCCTTCAAAATCAAGATCCCATTTTGGACTATCCAAAAGATTGAATTGTCTCTCACTCCCTTGTGAATCATGGCTTCCTTCTACAAGAAAAAAAAGGCAATTAACACAAGGTTAATAACACACGCACATACAAAAATAAAAAGTCATCTACCAATATCCCATTATAGGTATAAGCCTACAAACTTAACAAATACACAAGAGTAAGCCATGAATTAAATAAATTACACTAAAAGTACATATCAATTGTCCGTAGTTTTATAAACTATTATAACAAGCATACATAAACATAAACATATAGTAAATGGAGATTTAAATCAAAATAAAAATTTATAAGCATAAATATCTATATATAGTAAAAGGATGAACTCGACAAAATCGTTTATCAGAGATCAAGAACACTACCCACTCGCAGTCGTCTCGAAGAACATAGAGTAAATACAACTTCAATTGATTAGAAGCAGTAAAGATCGAAAAACACCCATTTTGTATCCTATTGGAGCACGAAACACATCCTAAAAAATGAAGCCCTCTAGGAAACATCCCTATCTAATCCATATTAACAATAAAGAGAGAAAAACGAAATTCTAAACACCAAAAGAGACGTCGAGGGAGAGGAAGACGGAGGAAGGAGAGAGTCACACTCAAAAAGTTATACTTCAATAAACCCTATTTTGCGGCCCTATTTTTTTTGGTTAAAATTTCGACCACCCGCTCCCCAATTTTCACCTCCTGCCTCCAATTTCATCTCATGGCCCAAGTTCTAATCAAAATAAACAACCTGATCCAACTTTTTTATTGAAATTTATATTATTAATTTATATTTTCTTTAAATAAATATTGTTTTGATTTTTTTTTATGAAAAATGAAGAAATTCAAAAACATATAAACGTTGTAAATAAAACCACTAATGACTTGTTAAGTTTTATTAAATATTTAATTTATCAATATATTATAAATCACTCAACTAATATTAATAACTTTTAAAAATAAATGAAATATGTATTTTAATTATTAATTCATTTCCATGAAAATATTTATTAATTATTCAAATAAAAAATCATCTTTAATTATATATGACATTTTGGTAACACATTGTAACTATAAAGCAACATCAACAAAGAGGGGTTACAATAGACATTTGTTTAGAAAGCTAATACTACACTTTTCTGTGCAACCCAGTGTGAAGGGTTGCAACATGCAATCTATGGCATAGTGAGAACTAAGAATATACCACAAAAGGTTAGTATTAAGGACAACAAGAGACATGTTTCGAAGGAACATGATAAGGGAGTGCAAGTTCAGAGAACTAGAGGAAGGGGAAGGCTTGAATCAATTTGGCGTCTAGGAAAAATATTCACAAGCGTAAGGGTAAAGGGAAGAAACAATGACAAAGAGGCAGAAGATACAATTTTTTAAAGAAATTTACGATGATATCACAAGGAGGGAAGCTGTTAGTTATAAACATAGCTTGGCCTCGTTTGAAATTAGAGGTTGTCATCATTTTTTTATATAAACCCTCTCTAAATTTTCAAGCTTATACTGTAATTAGTCAAGATACATCACATA
Organism: Apium graveolens; assembly: GCF_009905375.1. NCBI lineage: Eukaryota > Viridiplantae > Streptophyta > Magnoliopsida > Apiales > Apiaceae > Apium > Apium graveolens. The sequence continues at coordinate 270,015,836 of NC_133652.1, read as the reverse complement.
CACACGCATTCTAGGTAACTAAAAATTGATAGTGAGAGCTTAATTTCTCTAAACAGGTTTTTCAGATGATAATCTGTAACATTGGATAGGAACTAAAATTGAATATAAGAATTATAACTCCATACTAGTCAGGAACGAAATACGTACCTTTCCGGTCACTGCGTATATACAAGACTGCACAATATAAACAAAAGAAATTTAGGATTAAAGAATTTAAGTTAACAAAATTTGTAGGTTTCGACTTTTTATAAAATAGAAATACCACCAGTTTTTTCGGTTTGGAAAGTGAGTTGAAAAAAGCTAAAAATGAGGTTACAAGCCTTGAAAAGGAAAAGCTTGATCTCTTGGACAAACTTGTTGTATTAAAAGGACTGGTTGATCATTCTGAATTTTAGGGCGGATATAAGCACCTCTAGAAATGACAAGCAGACTAGCTATTAAGATTTTACATATTTGTATAATAAATTATATAGAGTTCCTTTCTTCAATAAGATACAGTAGGCTTTGTTATATTTTAAATTGTAATCCTTAATTCATTGTTGATTTGTAACCAACTAATCTGAAATTTGTATAATTTTTAAGATCTTTTTTCAATATGATAAATTTGATCACACATATAAGAGCCTACAATTTAAAAATAATTTAAGTTATATAATAGGTCATAGAACTAAATAAACATAGATAGGTCATGCTTTAGATATAATTTATTTAAAAAAAGTTACAGGTGCCACTAATAAGTAAATTTGTACTAGTGTCATGGACTGCAACTAGAATACAAAATTCAGTTTTATAAATCAGATAGAAATATCATGATGTACCTAACCAAATCCAACACCTTAGGCTTAATGATATATATTTTGTATAATAAGATATTTTATATATCATAAGTTTAATGGAGCAACAACAGTCACATAGTTAAATTGGAAGTCTTAAAATAATACAAGGCTTAAAATTAATAAAAAAATAGAATTTTAATTTATGAGATTAAGTTACTAGCCTGAGTATGAACCATCAGAGTCTATTGTATCACTTTGATTTCTTAGAATAATCTGCAGTAAACACATTATTCTTGTTACAAAACTTTGTATATGAATTAGTCAGGATCCACTTTCTTTCATGAATGACATTAGCCTGCAAGCATTGAGTGTATTTTTTTAACTTTTTATATTTAGCTTTTTTCAGTAAATTGCATCTAATTATGAATAATGATTATATTAACTTATTAATATTATTCATTTCTCGAGGTTACGAATACGCTCTATCTATTTTGTTTATACGATATGCTTGCACTTAAGATAGTTGTTTAAGTAAAGTGTTATTTGATATTCATAATTGTGGACTGATTGATTAACCGTATTTTTTGTCCGTCTTGCTGGTGGTATGTTTGCTATTATGAAGATGTTGAGATGTCTATTAAATACAAACTGGATATTTTGCATGATGATAAAAGTTGTTTGGTTGCTTTATTTTTTTGGAATTCCTAGATCATCAACATAGACCGCAATCGCAGTAAAATCACCATTCAATTTTGTTTTAGTGAACATTGAATAGTCTTGTTTAGATTGAATATAACAAGTTTTAATTAAATATTGAGACAACTCAACCTTCCATTCTCTGGTAGCTTGTCTCAAACCATATATGGATCGTCTTAATCTGAAAACAAATCCTGACGGAACTTTGTAACCTGGAGGAGGAACCTGTACAATTTTTCCTCTACATAGCCATGCAAAAATGCATTATTTATATCACACTGATGAATTTCCCAATTCCTGGAAGCAGTAAGAGCATTCAACACCCTAATAGTAGTAAAACAAACCACGAGATTAAAATTACATTTATATTTTTTTCCATTTATCTGTATATCTCCCCTAGCTACCAATCTGGCCTTGCATTTATTTTAAAAACAATCTAGATTGAATTATGTTTTGCATACCCATTTACATCCAATTGTAGACTTAATAAAAGGTGAAGGAACTAAGTCCCATGTATTATTTTTCTCAAGTGCCTGAGTTTTACACCTTCTTGGCATATGAATAACCAAACTGAATACATTTGGCATATGGATAACGAAGAAGAAAATATTTGAGAGCTCTAGGAGCTAACTTTTCATGAGTTTTAAGCAAATAATAGCACAAACAACCTATAACCCTAAATCTAGCATAATCGAGATGTTTCTTCATATGGACCAAATCAAAACATGTTAATGCAATAGAACCAGATGTAGTGAAAGTCAATTAATAATGTTTTTCTAAAACACAAGACATCATTCAAACGATACATCATTCAAATGTTGAAGTTTAGAGTCACGTATATGTCCCAATCTATCATGTAACAAATTCGAAGAAACCTTTGAACATTACATTGAAAAGAAGATGCTAAAGCATCTTGAATAGTAGAAACAGAACTGTTCATAATAGAACCAGAAAAAGATGTAGTAATAAATCAGAAAGAAATTTGTAAAGACCCTCAAACCTTACTCATATAGCCTTGATGTGCTTAGTTGTAAGGTCCTGGAAATGGATTGTGTAAGTCTATTGAGCTGTGAATTAATAACAATTTAATTGAAAAGATGTCTATTAACCCTAAATCTAGTATAATCGAGATGTTTCTTCATATGGACCAAATCAAAACATGTTAATGCAATAGAATCAGATGTAGTGAAAGTCAATTAATGATGTTTTTCTAAAACACAAGACATCATTCAAACGATACATCATTCAAATATTGAAGTTTCGAATCATGTATATGCCCCAATCAAACATGTAACAAATTAGAAAAAACTTTTGAACATTACATTGAAAAGAAGATGTAAAGCATCTTGAGTAGATGAAACGGAACTGTTCATAATAGAACCAGAAAAAGATATAGTAATAAATCAGAAAAAAAATTGTAAAGACCCTCATACCTTACTCCTATAGCCTTGATGTGCTTAGTTGTAAGGTCCTGGAAATGGATTGTGCAAGTCTATTGAGCCAAGTCTCAATAGACTGTGAATTAATAACAATTTTTTTGAAAAAATGTCTATTAACCCTAAATCAAGTATAATCGAGATGTTTCTTCATATGGACCAAATCAAAACATGTTAATGCAATAGAACCAGATGTAGTGAAAGTCAATTAATGATGTTTTTCTAAAACACAAGACATCATTCAAACGATACATCATTCAAATGTTGAAGTTTAGAATCAGGTATATGCCCCAATCAAGCTTGTAACAAATTCAAATGTTCTTGTGAAGTAGTTATATATTCAATATATATATATATATAACAATGTCTTTATCGTACAAGATTGCTAACAGTAAGGTCCTGGAAATGGATTGTGCAAGTCTATTGAGCCAAGTCTCAATAGACTGTGAATTAATAACAATTTAATTGAAAAGATGTGCATGTTAGGGTTGTGAACTAGTTTAAAATAAAAGGAAGATAGTCAAGTTGGGTAAGTTTTGTCAAGAAAGTCATGAAAACGTACACAAATCAGTATTGTCTTTCACAGACCGCCATATTGTAATATATTTTTGAACTTTTCTAAACTTACTATAGTTTTTGAGTGGATACAGAAATATAAGGTAGCCAACTTTTTCTTAGAGATTCTTGAATGGAAAAATATTTTAGGGCAGTATTTTACATATAAGAGAAAATTTATTAAAGAAGAATCACAAAACAACTCTAACACAAATTAAAAATGAATCACAAAACAACTATTACAGAAATTATTATATTAAAACTTCATGATCCAATATATTAAAAGTGTCAATAATATAACATACTAAATTATACGTATTTCATAATTTTATGTATTTTTTAAATTGGAGCCCTATGCTCCTTGCACGCATTAATCAAGTATCCTAATTGAGAAAATATATTTGGTAAAGAATAAGAAACCGATGATATCAATACTGTGAAAATGTGATCAACTACCAAACTTTTTTAATCCTTAAAAAGCAAAATTACCTTTAGGATTACAGAGATTAATTCTATCCATTAGATAGATGGCGCTCGATCATTTATAAAAGGGAAAATCAATTCAAAGCATAAGAACCTCCTACCCACTCAATTGAAATTTTTGAACCCAACACCAAAAGTGGACATTAATACTCAATGGTTCTAAAGATCCCCCATTTTAACGATTGATTCTCAATTAATCATCTGAATTATGTGACTCATCCGATTTTTGAAATTCGATTAGTCTTTATGTATTTTTATTGATCAATATATTGTGAATTAATTATTATATATAATATAAAATTTTCAATTAAATTTAAATGATTATAAATTATAGAATATGATAAATATATAATAATTTAAAATTACTAATAAAATTATGATATAAAATTGAATAGAATTTAAATATAAAATGCATCCGATTATTCTTCCCGTTAATACGGGATCCTCCGATTAATTCTAATTCAATACCTCCACCAATCTCTTCTCATTCATGATTTTTATAACATTGCCAACAGGTAATACCAAAGTTTAACATACAAAAACCAGCAAACTAATTAATTAGTTAACATAATAAAATAGTAATATAATGAACAAGCTATGCTGTTGAGCTTTCAAAATGGTTTCCATGCAACCAATCAGAGCATTTGTTGGGCCAATACCTCTTCATCCAACAGTGGCATCAATTCATCCTCTTCCTCTTGATTTTCATTGACCACATTTGCCATGATATCAAGCTCATGCACTGCCATAAACTGCTCCCGTATTGGACCCAGGCCCATATCATTACAACATAGCTCCAACACCCTACCCACAGGACCAGCAAGAATCACCATACGCGTCCACCTTTCAGCACCATATTGAGCAAGATAAGCTGCAAGTTCATTTGCAGCCTCATCAATAGGCCTAACATTCATACGAAAATTTTGATCAGCCCTTCTTTTCTCGAGCTGCTGCACTACATAAAGATGCTCCGGAATCACTCCTAACTCATCTGCATTCCTCCACTCCCAATATGCCTCCTCATGATCAGTTTCAAGCTCAATGTCAAACCTGTTCTCCATATAAGCTCTCTTAAGACCCTCTAGCATGGCATACAACTCATTCGATCTCTGTTCCTCTATGCCCAGAGATCCGGCCATCATTCTCAAGATCCTACCCCTAGAGTTGCGTATGACCACCCCAATCCCTGAAACGTTTCCATTTGGAAGCCTCTCATTTGAAAAGTAGCTGTGTACATTGATCTTACAGAACCCGGGAGGGGGGAGACGCCACAACACATTAACCGGCTCCATTTTTGTTTCAAGTTGTACTCAACTGACCTAAAACTAATAATATATATATTACTAAGCAAAGTGGGGTATAAATACTAAGTTTAGATGGGTAAAAACTTTTCCTCATCACAAATGTAGAAAAAAGATAAATATATAATATTACTATCCACGGAGATATCATTAAAATTATTAGCTTTTTTATTTTATTTGATATAAGAAAATATTTGAATGTTAGATATGGCTACGGATCAGAGAGATGGGCATATCACAGGGATTTATATAAACATGTACAACTGTAAACTAATAATTAATTACATATTTTAATAGAAAAAATTGCAAGATACAAACATCAACAAAAATAAATAAAAAAATATTCCTACATATCAGTATCTCGCATTATACATCAGATATTTTTATAAATATATAATATTCATTTACATATATGCTATCAGAAAAATGAAATATATACTTGCATTCATTGAAATAGAAATAAAACATTTTCCTAAAATGTGATTTTATTATTTTATTATATTTTTTTATTATTATTATATTAAAAACAAGTAAATTGCAAAGAAAAATTAAAAATTTTATGTTCATTTACAACGATTTTATAAAAATATATGTTTCAAATAAAAAACTAAAACAAACCAAACAAAATGTATCCATTATATTAAGGTTACATAGGGGAGAGGTTGCGTATTTATAGTTTGAAATTTTGGGATTATATTAGTGTTTCATCTGAATTTTTTAATTTAATTCCTTTTTATAAATCAACCAAACCGATATCAATGTGTACATAAAATAAGCTAGGTATACAAAAATTGTGATTATTAAAGTTCATTTACAATGATTTTATAGTAAAACTCATTTTTCGAAAAGATGGTTAGCATGTTAATTCATTTTTATTTTTTTCCCGAAAAGTTCAGCTATACTAATCTCTACATGATTATGAATTATTCATGTGCGTTAAATATTATGATTTTTAAAGCTCATTTTTACTGGCTTTATAAAAAAAATTAAAAAAAAATAATATAATGCAATTATCTAAGGTGGTCAATTATTTTCGCGCAAATGACGGTTAAATTTCATCAAAAAATTAAAAATGCCCCTTAACCTCATATGCCACTTCACTTTAAAATTATTGATATTTTAAGTCAATTAGATCAAAAACCTTTTCATTTTCACCTGTTTCCTCACCTTTTCATCTCAAATTTTTTCATCCAAAACCCTTTTTCAAGATTTCATCTTCTTTCCCGCCAATATCAAGGTTTCACTCGTGTAATTAAGTAATCTTATACTCTTTCTCACTTTATTTTTATCTCTCTTTCATATTGAGATTTTAATCTAAATTATATAAACATGTACAACTGTAAACTAAAAATTAATTACATATTTTAATAGAAAAATTGCATGATACAAACATCAACAAAAATAAATGAATAAATATTCCTACATATCAGTATCTGGCGAGTATACATCAGATATTTTTATAAATATATAATATTCATTTACATATATGCTATCAGAAAAATGAAATATATACCTGCATTCATTAAAATAGAAATAAAACATTTTCCTAAAAATGATTTTATTATTTTATTATATTTTATTAATATTATATTAAAACAAAGTAAATTAGTAAATTGTCACAATAGAAAAACTCTTTTTTCATGAATGAACCACTACATATATATTAGTCGTTTATGCAAAAAAAAATTAAAAATTTTATGTTAATTTATAACGATTTTATAATAAAATATGTTTTCAAATAAAAAACTAAAACAAACCAAACAAAATGTATTTATTATATCACGGTTACAGAGGGAAGAGTTTCCGTATTTGGAATTTGAAATTTAGGGGTTATATTAGTGTTTCGTCTGAATTTTTAAAACTCATTTTTTAAAAGATGCTTCGCATGTTAAGTCATTTTTATTTTTTTTCCCCGAAAAAATTGAGCTATACTGATCTCTATATGATTATGAATTATTCATGTGCATAAAATATTGTGATTTTCAAAGCTCATTTTTAGTGACTTTATAAAAAAATTAAAAAAAATAATATATTGCAATTATCTAATTAAGTTGGTCAATTATTTTTGGGCAAATGACGGTTAAATTTTACCAAAAATTTAAAAATTCCCCTTAACCTCATATGCTACTTCACTTTTAAATTATTGATATTTTAAGTCAATTAGGTCATAAACCTTTTCATTCTCACCTTTTTCCTCACTTTTTCATCTCAAATTTTTCCTCCAAAAACCTTTTTCAAGATTTCATCTTCTTTACAGCCAATATCAAGGTTTCACCTGTGTAATTAATTAATCTTTTATTCTTTCTCACTTTATTTTTCTCTCTCTTTCACATGTTCTTTTTATGTGGGGCAGATTATGCATGTTTATATAAACCGTTTTGTGTTGTATATATAAATTCTAATGTATAAACTTTACAAATCTCATGTTTATGTAAGCCATTTTGCGTTATTCTCTCAAATTTGGTTATAGTGTCTCTAATTTTTATCTGAGGCTGGTGTGTTTGTGTGTATATTATATGTGTGTGTATTATCTGCATGTGTGTCTTTATTTTGCGTGTGTTTATTTTGTGTGTGTACAAATCTATCCGTATTTATTGTATTTTGCTTTAATTATGTATGTGTGCTTGCTTGTATTGTTACGTGTGTATGTTTATGTATATTAATTTTATGGTTCATAAGTGTTCGCATCTTACATTATTTTTCAAAAATCCTGAATCTTCTGAGAAGCTCTTTGTGGGTTGCTTAAATTTAATTGATATTGTTATCATTATTGAGTTTATTTTAACTCACACTATATTTTTTTCGTGGAGATAAATTTATTAAACGTTAATTGATAAAAATTTTGTGTTGGCCTAATATTGTGTAGTTCAATTGTTTCGTGTTGATAAACAAGGGGCGTGTGTGTGTATTGTTTTATTTAGGATAACCATTGCCAAAAAAAATATGCAATTGTGATGATAGGATCATGGAAAGAACTAAGGGAAACATACCGCAAAAGGTTAGTATTAAGGGCAACAAGAGACAAGTGTCGAAGGAACTTAGAAATAGAGGAATGGGAAGGCTTGAGTCACTTTGGCGCCTAAGAAAAATATTCACAAGGCTAAGGGTAAGGGGAAGAAATAATGACAAGGAGGCAGAAGATACAAGATTTTAAAGAAACTACGGTGATATCACAATGAATGAAGCTGCTAAATAGAGCGGTCTAAAGCCAAGAATAAATTCTCAAGGGTTGTTCGGTTCGGTACAGAATATCCAGCACATCCGACTCGTATAGATATTTTAAATGGAATATTATTTATCCATTTATTATCATATGTAGACAACCGTGAAATGAGCATTCACTATACTTGAATAATTGTGTTTATATTTATTTATAGTGTATGAAAACATAAGATAGAGGAGTTATGTCCATCTTATTTTAGTAGCGAATTCTGGGATGGTTTGTGCAAGTTTTGGAGATGTGAAGAGCACCAACACAGATCAAAGTTGGGGGCTGAGAATAGGTCTAAGTTAATCAACTTGCATAGCTCAGGTGCAAGACCTTTTAAGGAAGTTACTCAAGTAGTGCATTAATTTTTTTAGTTTGTTGTATTGTTTTATTAGTGTTCTTTTTTATTATCCAATCAACCTTCTACCACTAATCGACTCTTGATTTGATTGAGTTCTGATAATGAAAGAGGAGAATGGTGGACAAAAACCAAAATGTATTGACATTTGGAACTAAACTTATTCTCGAGTTGGTTCCAGAGTTGACGAGAATGGAAATCTGATCCACTACACCACTCAAACAGCTATGAAAATTGATGTAAGACTTTTAAACATAAAAAATTATGTCTGAACTTTTAATTCGATATTTTATTATTTGCGTGTCTATATAGCATTAGGTAATATAATGACATATTTGTAATACTTATTGTAGGTTTGCTATCTAGCAATTTCAAAGGAAAAAGGTGTTGATCAGATAAACTTTGAAAGCGAATTGGAACCATTTGACCGTTGGCTGCAGACCACAACACCTGGCTTGAGCAAGACGAAAAAGGGTAGGCTGATTGGTTATCCACGTGTTCCATCTTGTCATATTTTATAAGACATAACTCAAAATTATAAAGAGCGGATCATGGAAAATGGAGGCTATCCAATTGAAGGTAAGATTCTGCCTTTTTCCGTCTATAAACTTCAAAATTTAAGGATGTTAACAGAGTGGTAATAATCAATTGTTACTTATATAAACTGATTGGCCATTTTTTAAGTTTGTTTCAGCATTTCCTTCTTAAAGTTTCAAGGTTTAGTTTTGGTTATATTATAAGAATTTTCTTGGGAACCTTTGTCCTATGTTAGTAGTTGTTTTTGTGTAGTTTACTTGTTTCAATTAATTATAAATCTTTGCTTGAAAGTCACCCTAGAAAAAATAAAGGTCACTCATCAAATTATGTTTAGTTATAAACATAGCTATGCCTTGTTTTAAATTAAAGGTTGTCATCATTTTTTTAAGTAAAGTCTCTCTAAATTTTTGAGCTTATACTATAAGTAGTCAGGTTACTTTTCATATACACGCTTTCTAGGTAACTGAAAATTGATAGCGAGAGCTTAAGTTCTTTAAACAGATTTTCAGACGATAATCTGCAACATTGGCTAGGAACTGAAATTGAATAGAAGAATTAAAACTTGATACTAGTCAGGAACAAAATGCCTACCTTTTCGGTGACTGCGTATATATATGACTACACAATAGAAACAAAAGAACATTAAGATAAAAGAATTTAAGTCAACAAAATTTGTAGATTTTTATTTTGTATAAAACAGATTCCCTCCGGTTTTTTTGGTTTGGAAAGTGAGTTGAAAAAAGCTGAAAATGAGGTTACAGGCCTTGAAAAGAAAAAGGCTTGATCTCTTCGACAAGCTTGTTGTATTAGAAGGCCTGGTTGATCCTTCAAAATTTTAGGGTGGATATAAGCACCTCTAGTAATGATAAGCAGACTAGCTATTAAGATTTTACATATTTATATAATTAATTATATAGAGTTCCTTGCTTTTATAAGATACAGTAGATTTTTTTATAATTTAAATGAAATCCTTAATTCATTTCTGATTTGTAACCAACTAATATGAAATTCGTATAAATTTTAGGATCTCTTTTCATTGTGATAAATTTGATCACACATATCAAAACCTGCATTTTAGGAATAATTTAAAATATTAAATAGGTCAAAGAACTAAACAAATAAAGATATGTCATGCTTTAAAATGATTTAAATTAAAAAAGTTGCAAGTGCGACTAATAAGTAAATTTCAACTAGTGTCACGGACTTCAACTTATATACAAATTCAGTTTAATGAATCTATTAAAAATATCATGATATTACTAACCAAATCCAACACCTTAGGCTTAATAATTTATATTTTGTATAAATAAGATATTTTGTATATCTTAGGTTTAGTGGAGCAACAACAGTCAGAGAGTTTAATTGAAAGTCATAACACAATACAAGTTACTAGCCTCAGTTAAAGACATACAAGTTTAAAATTAATTAAAAATTCAGAATTTTTAATTTATGGGATTAAGTTACTAGCCTCAGTATGAACCATCAGAGACTATTGTATCACTTTATTTTCTTAGAATAATCAAAAGTAAGAAAACTATTATTGTTACAAAATGTCATATATGTATTTGTCAGGATCCACTTTTTTCATGAATGACATGAGCCTACAAGCATTGAGTGTATTTTTTTTACTTTGTACATTTAGCTTTCTTCAGTAAAATGTCTATAAATTAGTTGCATCTAATTATGGATAGTGATTATATTAAATTATTAAGATTATTCATTTCTCGAGGTTAAAAATACGCTGTGTATGTTTTGTTTATATGTTATGCTTGCACTTAAGATAGTTGTATTACAATGCTATTTGGTATTCATAACTGTGGATCGATTGATTAACAGTATTTTTTCCCGTCTTGCTGGTGGTATGTTTGCTATTATGAAAATATTGAGATGTCTATTGAATACAAAATGGATATTTTGCATGATTGAATACGGAGCATATTTGAAATTCTGTTCATGGACTGATTTACCTTCTGCAATTTGAGTTTATAGTCTTCAAGACATTGTTTCCTGTTAGATACTATAACAGCTAATCTACAGGAAGCCTTGGTAAAATTTAAGGTTAAATAACACAGTGATTGAGAGTACTTATTTTTCCTGGGCTACAGCTAGTTGTTAGATACTATAGCAGCTAGTCTACAGCTTTAACCAACACCAAAAATGTGTTGCTATAGACCCCAAAAAATATTTCTATAGGCGAAAATGGGTCTATTGCAACACATTTTCGATTTTGGGTCTAAGGTCGTCACTCCAGGTATCTAACCTTACACCATCACATATGTAAATGGAAGGAGTAGATTGCTGCGCTGAGGCCTCCACAAAAAAGGAAAAGGTAGGCGAGTCCCCCCGGAACTGAGAAACTCGTAATCAGAAAGTGAGTCAGTGAAAACAAATTTCCAACAAGAAATGAGGAAGAAGAGAAGCGGTCGAAATGGCTAGTGATTCTGACTGGTACATCGAAATTGCCTCCCCTATTTGTAAAGTACTCAAGAGAAAAAAAGGACCCGGTCAGGATGAATCGGTTCTCTTATGAATAAACTTCTCCTAGAAGATTAGAGGCTTAGGAAACTGAAGAAAATGAGAAGGGTAGTAGAACAACATAAGATTTACTATTATTGCAGGAAATGAAACTGGGCAGCCCAGCTAACTAAGCCAAGGATACCTACTGGAGTCGCTTTCAAAGGTAAGCTCCAGAACCGGCTGAATTGCCCAATCCTATCTTTCCTTGAAGTTAGTCCGGAGCGGGAGCAACTTCTACAGCAAATTCAGACTAAACTCGATCACTTGGCTGGGGGGTTTAAGAGGTATTTTTGAGCGCATGTTTATCATATCGATAAAGCGAGTTTCGTCTTCTTTACCGGAAAGCCAGTCATACTATTCCACTTTAGCTAATGATGAAACATAATTTTTCTTTGTCTGCAGATGATGATGTCCACTCCTGGCTCGATGCGCTTAACGGAAAGGAACTCTCTAGATTAAGAAAATATTTCATTCGTAATTAAGTAGCATCTTTTAAGTGAGTTTGGGGGCGGCTTTGTATAGTAGGGGTGCGCCGGACCGTCGACGAATAATAGGTACCCTCGCCCCAGGCAAAGTTCGTGAGCCGTGTAATAGGCGACCATTTCAGCCGCCGGCGCCTGACAGCGTCTTGACCCCTATCAAATTTTTGGGCCAATTCCCCCTTCGTACTACCAAAAAATGAGATTCTTGCCGAATCCGAGTTTGCTGCTCCAACCATTACCAAACTAATACCTATTTCGTTTAGTACTTCAGGTGCTTCTGTTGCGTATAATGTAAATCCCGTAGCGGATCAATTCCAACGAGCCTTTCAAACTAGTACTTTTTGTAATCGACTCTATAGCTTCTTCAATAAATGCTATTTCTTCAATCAAGTTTTAAATGACTTTCTAGTCAGATCGTTCCTGCGTTTCGGATATGAAGTCTTATTCGAAGCTTTAGACAAAGGTGCTATTGAGATATTGGGCCCTTATGGTATCTCGTACACATTCCGACGATTGGCCGAGCGAATAAGTCAACTTCAAAGTGGATTTGTTGTGCGAAGAGTGCGTTACGACCCGTGGCCTCCTTCCTGGTGGGGGTGGCTTCTCCGTTATGGGTAAACGGGAAACCCGACTCTACGAACCCGAGGAAGGGCTGCACAGCAGTAGTAGGGGCGTTAAGACCGGAGCTTTTTGTAGTGCTAGCAGGAATGCAAGTGAATGAATCCCATCCCCTAGCGAGTGAAGTACTTACGCCCCTTTAGAGATAGGGGCGAGTAAAAGAGCGCGTTCTTCCATTTTTAGACCTTTAGCTTCGTAAGATCATGATAGAGTCCCTATACTTGAGATTCTATTAGTCAAGCGCTAGCGCCCTACAACTAGTATAGCAGAGCAGCCAGCTTCAAAGCTGACCTTCTTCTTAGAGACTTGGAGAAAGGGGCAACAAGTAACAGATTGAGCTGAAATCCGTTGCTCTAATGCCTCGTACGTATACTTCGCTCGCTCGTTAGCACATTCATTTTCTTGCTCGTTAGCGCTTGACTAATAGAAAGGTTAGGGGGCTGAGAAGCTGTTGCTTGCTGCTTGCTGTCTACTTCACGAGCCTTCACTGTCCAGTTCTGTAACTTCCCTTCTTTCGTCCGTCCACGAGGCAGTAAAAAGAGAGAAAGGAGCGGCTATCTAGCGGGAGTCATTTCGGTTGTATGCCATGAGGTCCCTATAGACAAGGGGACAAGTGAATCATCGCTTTTGGGCGCAGGCAGCCCTATACCATCTATCCCATTGCATTCCATCGTCTCGTATTGTACTGTACCTTATCAGACCAGATACATCTATTGAGTGAGAGAAAGGGAGAAAACTAGAATTCTATATTCTTCATTTTTCTATTGATAGGGATTCCCATTCATTCCTAGATTCCCGTCACTACGGATTGATTGTCCCTACCTAACTACACGGCAGTGGTCTAGGGAGCGCAATTGCTAGAGCACGGGATAATGAAGAGTAATGATTTCAGCAAGAGCAGCCGGACGGACTACTATAGTGAGTCTAGTGACTACTAGAGTAGAGTTAAGTCAAAAGGTATGGTATAGCAGCCTTTCCGAGCGAGCCTCTAGGATCTCCTGTAAACCCCCATGATGTGGTAAAGGGAGGATATTAGGGGAAGCAGTGAGTGGAGATTCCCCTGCAGAGAGCCAGATGAGGGGAGACCTTCACGTCCGGTTCGGAGGGCGGGGATATCCCGACCCTACTATCATTATGCCTTTGAAATGTTACTTGGTTCAACTCTATTTGTGACATTTTCTCGTATGTGGGACTCTCTATCTTCTTGGGTAGATAATCAATCGTCTTTCAT
>NC_133652.1:269956638-269996638 GCF_009905375.1 Apium graveolens | reverse complement strand
ACAAGGTGATCTCATATATCTAACCTTGTCTCAACGTTTTTCTGAAAATCTTTGTCATTCATAAAACAATCATTAACTAGATATAAGTTTAAAAGATGAAGTTACAAGATACTCCAATATGCTTATATCTTTTCCGAATACTACTTGAACTACCACCGTTCAAGTTATAATTAGTTTCAAAAGTTCATCACATAGATGAGACTACAAGACAAGATTTGAATAGATTCAATCCTTGAAATATCATTATAAATAATGAAGTTACAAGATACTTCATTAAGTCCCGATATATATATATACACCTATATATATACATTTCATACACTCCTTTAAAACCTCTGTTATGAAAATAATAAACAGAGTTGCAATATCCAATGAATTTGGAAAGGAGAAAACCTTGGCATAAACCTGATATCTTGCTGATCAGGGAAAGATACCAATAAGTAACCTTTTCTACTAGTAGATGGACGAATTCCCCACTGGTCATCACCCTGGCCGCAATAGGACTTTATCCTGGACTGCCACTCAGCCACTTACGTATTTGATGGACTCCCACTGAGCCACTTACACTATCATGGACGCCCACTGAGCCCATGTTGCTTATGCCGACTCGATAGATGGACTTACTTCCCGAACGTTGGGTAAGTAATCAATTCATTTACCAAAACCGCAACCTTGTTGCGAATATAAAATACACCACAGAGCCGGATCCCTCTGATTTTGAGCGAGTATTTAAATCCCCTTTAAAAGAAAGATCTTAAATATATAAAAAAATTGAGTTTTGGGATCCGCTCTAACTTTTGAAAATCATTTTAAGGACTTGAAAACACTTTAAAGAGTGTTTGGAGTAATGCTGATTTAATAAAGTAAATCAGTCCTAATATATTAGAAAATATCTGAATATTATTATTTAAATAATATTCCCATAAAGAATAATCTTTATACAAATAATTGAAGTAGAAGTTGTAAAACTTATACTTGAAACGAGTATTAAATAACCAAAGATATACTTATACGAAAGTACTATCTTTATTTGAATAATCAAAAATAAGTTTGATTATCGACACCTTATTCTTTAATAAAATAAAGAATATATCTCAGCAAGTAATCGGAGTCATAGGTCTTCAAATGAATATTCAAAATAATATTCATTAAATAAAATAAAAGGAGTCATAAGCCTCCGAATGAATATTCGAAATAATATTCATTAAAATAAAATAAAAGGAGTCATAAGCCCCCGAATGAATATTCGAAATAATATTCATTAAATAATATAAAGTTATCGAATAAACCTTATTCGATTAATATTTTTAAAAACTATATCCATATATATATGAAAATATATATATATTATACTCGGTAATATCGACTCCCGGTTTAGAAAAATGTTCACCTTTTTATCCCCTATACTAAGGGTATACGCAAATACTGCTTATCTCTAGCATAGGTATTATGCAACGAATAAGCATTTGAACCAACATATATATAAATCAAGAATATGAAATAGGCATGCATATATACCATATCACATGCTACAATATATCGCAAGAATTTGCTAATAACAAATATGCATTTATCACAAGATCATGCATATACACATGTACATCACAACAACAGTTATATGGGTAGAAAACTTGCCTGAGCGACTGGGGGTTATAAATAGCTTGGGACAAGTCTGGTAACCTATAAACAACATATAAGTTGGAATTAAACCAAAGTCACTTATAAATCTATACTTTAACCAATTTGGACTCTAACGCTCGCTTTGCGCTTAATGATTTTCTTAAGTCGCTCAAGTACCCTCGGCTCCACCATTTTTAATAAATTAACCATTACGAGTTTTAAGGCGATTCTTTCGCGAGTACCTTACCAAATTTCTAATCCACTTTACATAAATGTTTCATACCCCAATTAGTCATTTAAGGTCCTTAACCAAGGTTTCAAAGTAAGGCGAGGGGTAATGGTTCGGTCGCGAAACGCCGTTACTTAAAACGGTCGTTTCTCCTAAACCGTAAATCGGAATCAAACGAACTACATATCAAAACGAAGCTCGTAACATGAACTATCTAATCATGGCAATGGTCAAAACCTAACAGTGAGTTCACGGGTCCTGATTGTTAAGAACAAAACAGTCTTAAAGTAAATCGGACATTACGACGGCTATGTTTACGCGATTTCCCAAATTTTACCATTCCAAATCATATCAATCCAACTACCAATCAACAACTCAAGATATACATCAATGCTACTGATTTCAGTCATAATAAGCCCAAGAATCTCAATTTAATCCAATATCATACTATCTTCAAATTCAACCAAACTACTAAATCAAACAAAGTTCAATTCATGCTTAAACATTTAAACTACTACTCCTCCATTAACAATTATCAACACCTCAATTAAAATCCAATCACACAAGCTTAAAACATCATTACCTACTGATTTCTAAGGGCTTAAGAGTTTTATACCTTCCTTGGAGTTTTGAATCCATGCAAAGTCCTTTGAATGCCTATGGGAGCCTATATCCACCCTTAAACCATCTTGATCTTACAAATAAAATCTAGAAATCAAAATTTGTTCTTCAAGTTACTATTCATCATCTTCTTTGATGATTTTATTAGACAAGCTAGGGATGGAGTTTGGCTCTCAAAATTAAACCAAGTATTCACCAACATGTAAGGAAGCTTTAGTAATTATCTTGAGAATTTAGAGCTTGAAGAAGTATGGTTTTGTTTTCTTTAAAAAGGGGCCGAGAGCTTTTATTGATGGGGAGAGAAAAACCTTGCTTGTGTTGACTTATTTTTTTGGTGTAATTGAAATGGTAGGTGGATATTTGCTTGGCTAACTTTTGATTAGTTAGTGGAAAGTGATGTAAGCAAGACTATGTCACCATGCTTGCATCACTCTTGCCACTTGTCTTCTTCTTATGGTGGAAGCTTTTCATTAAGCTTAATCCTTGTTAATTAGGTGCTTTAATACTTGTATTGTCCTTGCTAATCCCCTAGCTACTTGCCCAAGCTTGATCCTTAGTCGTTTAATTGCTTTACGACTCGTTTATCGTTTGAGGGATCATACCCGGGATCTTATTACCTGGGTTCCCCTAAACCCTTCTCAATACATTATATTCCTTTTATGATCCTCTCTTATAATCCTTGAATTTAAATCCTTTTTATCCTGTTACCTTATACTCAATTCTTTCGGTATCTGGTGGATTTTCGGGAAAAATCAAAGTGTTCGAATTTGGATTCTGACGATCTTTACATACACTTATATATCATATAGAGTACTAATAAGATCTCAGAATAACAATAAAAGAACCCCTACATAGTATGGCATGAAAAGTTTTTCTTATTCAGTATAATCAGCAAAATCACTATTCATAAGGGTTTAAAAAAATTCCAAAAATTGGGTTTATTACAAAGACAGCCCTCATTTTCTCTATCTATGTTAAATGTGAGAAGCTTGACTCATCTCAACAAGTTTCTTTATACATTTGATAGGATCGATGCCCGCTTGATTCTTTAAATCGATTGTGTTAGTTAAGGTCCGGGCTCTATGCTTGGCCACTATATTAGGAAATATTGGTTCTACCAAATGGTAGTTTGAACGTCCCTCGTGTTGTTGGCTGTCTCGGTATTCGTTCTTGAATCATTGACTGAGAAAGGGCAAGTGATCAAGAAAATAAGACTAGTGGGGCATCTTCCTTTTTGTAGTAAGCAACTCTCTTTAGAAAGCTCTTTCTTTATCGAAGTAAAGAGGAACTAAGGAGTAACGCTTTTTTCGTTCATTCCAAGGAAGCCCCTTAGCATGCCGTCGATTAGCTAAAGCTTTCTTTTGAGCCTATAGCAGCAATTTACAGGGTCGAATATGGGGGTCTCACAACCCTCGAGAAAGGCCTTTCTTATTGGCATATAAACGGAATTCAAAATAAATCCAATTAGAATAGGAAGAAAGGGGCTGATTGAAGCTTTTGTTTTTCTCGACGTAAGGATCTGTGGCCATCTCCCCCTGCATCTTCATACTCTAGGTACAATTCTTTGCCATCCCACTTCTAATCTAAATCTCTTCATTCCACTCCCAGGTCCAATGTGCGAGTTTATGCCCCCTCTCCCTGTGGGCCTATGGAAGAAGTGAAGACCGTGCGTGGGTGGAAACTTGAGAAAGAGACCAAGTTATTGGAATCCATATTACAAAGTGCCATCCGCTTGACACTGACCGGGAGGGCTAAAGGCTAAATAATGAATCAATTGTCCGGTACCTGATCTATCGGTCATAAATCTTTCTAGAATCTAGAATATGGCTGCCTCCGTCCATGTTGAAAGCAAATTTGCTTTCATCCTCTCCTGGATATCCCATGCTTGGAAGCTAGACGTCACCCACGCTGACTCAAGGCACTTTAAGTCGCTATCTATCCGAAGAACCTAGGTGCCCTACCTATTTATTGCAAAGTAGCTGTCAGATTCTTGTATGCTCTAAGTAGCTTATGTATGCTCTTAGCTCCCTTTCAGCTACAGAATGAGAGTTATAAGCAACTCAATGTACACACCGGACTACCATCCTATATTACAGAGGAAATAGCAAGAAATAAGAGCTACAGGAAGTTTATTTACTTAGTGTTATACGCTAAGGAACGACGAGCTACTTGGCTGCTTTCCGTAACGGCCCATCAATAGCTACTATAACAACAGGAACATGAGCAACTTGAGCTTCTTAGCTCTTTAGCTCCTTCTACCATCGACTACTAAACAGATTCTTTCTCGATACGATGCACTCTGAATACGATATAATAGAGATGCTATCGTATCGAATACAGAGATTAAATTCTATTACTCAAGTGTTACTGTGAGAGTCTATAGTAAAGTAGCTATACATGCTTATATACCTATATATATAATAGCAAGTATATGCTTATAAACTATATATTATTATTAGCAAGTCTTGCTAAGTACTTTTATATATAGTAAACAAGAATACCCAAGATAACTACCGCCATATAACCCGAGTCTGTAACAACTACGGTAACCCTATTATAGTAAACAAGAATCCGAAAGAGAGGTTGTTTACTTCTACTCTATATGGCTTGTTTATAAGCTATATAGCAAGATTAGCTAATATACTATATAGAGAGTTAGCATAAAAGACTATAGGCTACTGTGTGTGATTAAGCAAGATTAACTGCCTGTGTCTACTGCCTTGCTACGACACATTGCACGAGGTGGCCAACCCGCGGAATAGCTTTTGGGTCTGCATAATCTAAAGAACCCCAATGTTGATTCCGAGACTTATCCTACCTACTCAAGCGGCAATCAATACACATTCAGTGATTTCGAACATCGCTTACGACATTTCGAATTCAGGGTTTGGGGGTTCAAGCTATATATTCATTGATATTGAGGAAGTAGGGGCAGATAAAATATGTTCCATCAACTTGACTACATGGAACTATCAATATAGCATTCAAAGGAATCCTTTCTATCCTGTGAGCTCGAACCGGTAGTTCAAGCCCTGCTCTTTCCCAGTCTCCCTTTTCTATTATACACTGCCCGCTTTCTTCTCCTAATCCTCCACCAGCTTCGCCCCCCAGCCTTCCAATAGGAAAGACTTCAGTCCATTTCTGTGCTTCATGTTCCCGTGGCAGACGTATGCTCGGTTGAAGCTGGATTTAAAAAGGGACAATGGATTAGCAGCGGTGCATATATGATATTTATAGGTATAGGTGGGGTACCTAAGACAGATGCGCCTTGATCTGAACAATGAAATTCATTGCATACAACGAAGTAAGGGGTGCCAACTTACACAATGAGACTACATGTTTGGCTCCCTTCACCTTTATAAATTAGAATAGTAAATCCTAAAAGTTGCGCTTCTTTCAAGCGAAAACTCGGATCAAGGGCTATCAACCCGACAGTACTACGTTGGTCCATTTAGTGGATCCTCCCCCCCAAAACAAGATCATATTGAACAACAACTTTGTGGGAGATAGCATTGGGACATGCTATTACCTATGTATGGCTCTAACCCGGCTAGGATTAATAATGATGAAGTTCCGGAACTATTAGCTCTACTCGAGCTATGCCATCTCTTGCCTTTGGGCCGCTGCCCCTCTTCCATCGGTTGGAGATGGGGGTTCCCAGTTGTTTTAGTACTTATCATCTATTTGATCTCACCTGCCCGGCATGGCATGCCATCACTCTTCCGTTGTGAACTCCATTTCACTCGTTCAGTTGTTAGTTCTTGTCCCCTTTCTGACCTGGAAAGTGAACCTTGCATAAGGATATCCCAGCTCGAAAAACATTTCCTTAGAAAAAGAGAGTTTTTTTGGTTAAAAAATAAGGTATTTCATTCTCCGGCTATTTACTTTATAATAGCACTTCAAAGGTATAGCAGCTTATGAGGAAAAGCACCTCTATGAGGGTCGCGGATTCAGGTCCCTACTACACAGCAGTTATAAACACATAGAGCAACCACGAGCACACAGGATACTAACATGAAATTTTGTGACAAAAAAGAAGGCCATTCTCAGTATTTAGAAACATAGAGCAAAAAGCTGTTTGATAGAAAGTTGGATACGTTTGATAGTATGAAACCTTTAACCGAATAGGGCACCAAGCCAGCTTCCACTTGTGTTGTCTCCTGGGCCGGTTGACCCTTTACCAAACCAAATAAGACAAGTCCTACCTAAAAGGCAAGTTCCTAACTAAGAAACCTAAGCTAAAAGCGCAAGTGGGGTGTATCTATAGTCGGCTTTGCCGCTTCACAGCTCCGCAATCCCGCTTTATCTAAGCTTCGCAAAGTGCACTCTCAGTTCCCTTCGTACGACAGGGCCCCTGCCCCATTCTTCCCTCTATGGAACCAGGTCGAATCCTCAACTACATTCTAAAAGTAAAAGGGGTCTTGGCAATCTGCCCAATAGAGTCTAAAGCTGCTGCTACTTCGTCCCCTTCCTTGCCTGCTTCAATTAATCGTATTTATTTCGTGAAAATGGAAACGTACTTTATTAAGGCCGATGCCTGTGCCCTGCCGAGTGAAGGAGAGATTGTCGTATTATGGGGATCAAAAGTGACTAGCCCTGGTCTGGGAGTCCTGAGAATACTGAATACAAGAAGGTATCATTTAGTATCTGTTGACCGGACTAGTCTCGTCCCATTTGGGCTATTTTAGGCTAACATAAAAAAGGGTAGGATTCCGTTCCTGAGGGACCTTCAAATACTTCTACTCATCCTGACTTGCTCAGCTTTCATCTAGAGAGTGGACCTTCTGGACATCCGGAGCGCACTCAGATTGGCCATTGAACAGAGGGGGGCTTTTCACCTGAACTGAGACCCCGAGATGCCGATTGAGACCCGGAGATGCCCATTTCACTGCCCTAACAACCAGAAAAGCGGAGCAACTCCTTTGTTGGTGCCTTTCCGCGGAAAAGTAATTGAGTTTCTTTCCAGCTCTCTAGTATACTTATTCTCTTTCTTATGCTATTTTCTGCCTGTAGTGTGGTTCTGTCCCTACTATTGATAAAATCACTGGATGCACTTGCTGCTCTGTTCCTCTAGTCATTGAACCAGCGCACTCCAATACAAGCTTCTCTTCTTTAATGAATGGGACTGACTCGGCTAAGTAAAGTGCAGTATCGGTTCTAATAAAGAGAAAGAATCTATCCTTACCCTACTGCAGGAAAAAGCACTTTCTATCCCCCCCGCGCTACAAAACAAACTTATCTAAGCACTCAAAACAAAGCTGAAATAAGGAATGGGAGAAGCTATAGTGCAGATCACTTTTCACTTTCTCTAGAGTCCAGCCCTTGGACTTGGTTCTATCAGCTATGGAGTCTTCCTCTTGTTCTTCCCTTCTCTAGTACAGATCCAATCACAGGATCTCTGTATGTATGCGCTAATGAGCTATACCTCCCGGATGAAACACTTCTCAACCCTGTAGATGTATATATAGAAGTTTGAGTTCTGGATGTCTTGGTATTGGATCCGCTCTTCTGTTAGTATAAACATGAAATAGATTTTATTCGTCTTCTTTATTCTTAAGAGAAACCCCCCACCCGAACCATTCTTAAGACCACCAAGCCCTCTCGAATGAGTTCTACTATAGAAGCTTTCAACGTAGACCTGGGGATAAATCTTTCACTCACTGAGAAGTGAAAACCTATGACTAGATCGTCCTGAAGACGGATGCGACGGGAAGAAGTGGCATTTGGAAGTGTTGCTGACTTAACATTTAAGTTTCGGCATAACAAAGCTTGCACTGTCTTTTCGCACTTAGGCACACAACGTGCCATTGGTAATGATTCTACTACGGTGCCACAAATTCGCAAGCTGATCCTAAGTAATCGTTGTTTTTATTGGATTCTGGAGGAACTACTTCGTTAGGATTGGGGAATTGCTGCGATTCTTCCTGAATAGCCTGGATTCTCCCGTCGAGAGTCACTTTGAAAGTCTTACCTAAACTCTTCCGACTGAATATGATGAAGCCTATAAAATAACGATCTACTATCATTTCTTCATTATTTATTGAGATCTTCTTCGAACTTGATGCACAAATAGATGGAATAGCAGCAAATAGCATCTTTCTAGCCTGCATATTCGTGGAAATCAATCTCATTTAGAAAGCCTTATCTCTATCTTTCAACAACTGAACGGGAAGTGTTTTAGGAAAGGACTTTAGAATCGGATGCGCTCGCCCAGCGAGAAAGGCCCTGACCCTGCCAACCAAGTCAAAATAAAAAAGACAGCAAAGAAAGTGACTTCCTTTTGCGCCAGCACCATAATATCCCGATAGCTAGAATTGATATAATACTATATAGAATAATGGAAGACGGTTGCCCATATAGGGGCTCCAGCGGGGATCGAACGAAACTCCCAAAATTTGCAACATACCAATCATGCTTCGGTACGCTCATTCCCATACTATTTGCGTAATCCACATACCACTTCTGGTATTCGCGGGACAGCATGCAGTTGAGCTTATCCGGGAGCAAATCCGGAGAAGGTACTACGGCACCTCTCGTTGCAGGAACTGTATGTAGTCTGGTTGTATGAAGCCATTAAAAAATTCATGGCGCTGCACAACCAAGAATTTATTGAACTTTGACAATGCTGATATAGTATTAGGCTCGCTAATTTCACCCGGGATCCAAACAGACCCGAAAATGAAATTAGGTGCTTAATATACCGAAGATAAGACATCCAAAGGAACCGGTACTCCCTGAACAACAAGATTAGTATTCATAGGTGGCATTTGTTTTTAATTATTTATTTTACTCCTCTTCCTATTGATCATAAGGGCTCCACCTCCTCCACCCCATCACACGTGGCCGCCTTTATAGAGAAGCCGCTCTCTACTATCTCATGTTACCTGATGTCTAGCTTTAGAGAAGAGATCTAGCAAGGCATTCTAGGCACAGATCATTGGTATTGGATGTATCGTTAGGTTGTGCTGAGTCAAATCTGCTCCGTTTTTTCCATTGCAGAAAAAAGATCCCTTCCCCCCGCCTTAAAAAATGATGAATATAAAGTCCGGGGGGCTGCGCGTACTATGGATCCTCTAACTCCCAATCGGGTTGCCTTCCCAGGTCTCGTCGGTCTTGCCTGTAGATCGTGATGTGCCTTGAGATGGCCGTCTCCTGTCCCCCTACCGGTGGGGAATCCGCTCCCGGGTCGTCGCTCTACTGCGTCTGGCCCATCATCTAGGCACCTTTGGAGGGCAGAGAGTGTGACAACGTACACGCTTCCCTTTACTCCATAGGGCCTTATCATCAGTTGCAGGGTTTGGTGGCCCGAAATTGACTTGGCTTCGCCAAAAGGCCTCATCTCTAAAAGCCCGGCTAGGCGCCCCTCTCGCAGTAGGGTTCCAACCCTCGCCTCGCTCTTGTGATATGCTATGTTTCCCCTCTATATTCCCGAGTAAAGGGTGAGTCTCATGCGTCAGTTTGTGGATCGCGTTCTCACACACTAATCCCTACAGGTGCCCGTAGTAGGCCGACCGCCTTACCTAAACCAATCATCATATCAGTCCCCAGGCCCCATTGCTGGAAAGGCTCGGCTTCAAAACCGTACGTGGAGCTTCCGCCTCATACGGCTCCTCTAGGGATGGAGGTAGGCCCAGCCCAGGCTTGTTCGGTTCAGGTTGTTGTACACGACCTCATAAGAAAAAGAAAAAAGAGCTTCCTCCCCTTTACCTTACTGCCGTCGTTTCTTATTCTTATCCCATTCCGACAACAAGCCTCTCAACGATTGATAGAAGGGGCCGTCTACCCACTGCTCATCCAACTCTCTGCGCTTTTCCTTCCAGACTTCTGAACCCTCCCCCCGCAGGAGGTTTTCTGTTGCCTCTTCCCAATTCTTCCGGCCTATGGGGAAGGAGACGCCTCTGTCGAGAATGAGAGTCCGAAGGAGAATCATAGGTAAGGCAAAGCGTTTTTACCCATTATCCCCTAAGATTTCGATCATATAGTTAGAGTAGGGGCCGCGTTCTCTGATATCTCGCTCAACCCTAGCTAGGAATTAAATTTCCCCCTGTCCCTTTGTTCCAGGCCCCACTCTCGGTGGGTTTTATCCCCACTAACTAATTACGACCACTGAACAAACTCGGTTGACGAACATGGTTTATGCGCTGCTAATGTAGTGGCTTTTCGAGCATTTGACAAACTCACACCATCCATTTCAAATAGGATTTGTCCCGTGGACACACGAGCAATCCAACCTATAGGATTTCCTTTTCCTCTTCCCATTCTGACTTCTGTAGGTTTCCCGATAATAGGGAGATCTGCGAGAACTCTTACCCATATCTTATCATTTTTTCGGAATTGTCTGCTCATAGCACGATGGAATTGTCCGATTATAGCCCGACACACTGCTTCAATGGCTCAATATGAAAGACGACTAGCTCTACAACTTTTAGTGCCATATCTTCCAAAATCAAGTTGTGTACCATCCGGTTTGCAACCCCTACTACATCTGCCTTTACGATATTTACTATATTTTGTACGTTTCAGATATAGCACGTCCTTTTTTTTTACTATATGAAATCCACACTTTGACACCTAAGATTCTGTAACGAGTAGATACTTCCACAGGAGCATAATCGATTTTCTGGTTAAATACATTACGAGATGTTTTTCCACACTTTCCGCATTCAGTTCTACCTATTTCTGCACCCTTTAATCGACCTGAACAACATATATGGATCCCCTCCACCCGCTTTTTCATTACTAATGGAATATCCTTCGCTATTTTACTAAAAATGGAATGAAATGATCTTGTTTTATTTCTCGGTTGAAAAGAGATGTCTTGAGCAATCGGAAAAGCACTTTGATAAACAGATTTTATCTTGACTGACTCAATTAAGGTATTAGTATTTGTTCTATTAAACAGCAAAGATCGCATTTTTTTAACTTCGTTCAAATAAGAGTTGTACCCGTATGGAATTATTCTGTTTCTCAGTATGATCTCTAGCATCATCTTTATTCCTTTTATCAATTCTCCTATCCCGCCTAGGCCTATGAATTTCTCTATCAATTCCATTACCTTGTCCTTACCCATGAGGTTCCAACATTTGTTCCTTAATTTACCTAGGAGTGGTTCCCGGGCATCCTCAAAAAAAGGTTCTTATACACCCCAACCCCATCCCTTGGAAAGAAAAAGGTAGCACCGAAGAAAGGAAAGAGCGAGATGGTGGTTTTTGTTGTTCCCGCGAAGCGAAGATCATTCGCCAAGCGAATTAAGCGGGTCAACCTCTTTTTGGCTTCGGCCAAAGACTTTTTCTCACCGGTCGAGCTTTCTATAAAAAAAGCGATGCGAGAACGTATTCTCTTATCTAAGCTTTTTCCCTGTGCATTAGACCCCCCCATCGCAGATAGTTCAGCCACGCCCGATGCTAAAATATGATTGAGAACTATGACGGGGTTGAAATGCATTTTGTTCTTTGTATTCAATAAGTAGTATTGCATGACCGACAAATTCAAGGAAGGGCGCATTGCGGGGAGGGTCCTTTTAAGTAGATGACTCGTCGGGTTGTCGGAGCGGAACTTCTTTTGGAAAAATAACTTTAACAACTTCGTTTTTCTGAAAGAGTCGTCATTTTTGATCAGGAACGCTATGTCATTTACAACCCCAGCGTATTTCGGATGCTTGAAGGCCCCGCTGACCCGAAGTGATTTAGAAAGAAGAATCTTTATCGATGGTGATCGGTCATGGTATCCATAGCGTTGCTTCTTTTTCGGCCAAATCCGGATTTCATTTTGCTTCTCCCGGTCGTCGAGCCCGATCGACTCGACTCTTTTCCCCGTCTCCCGACCTCTCACTTCATTTCGTTCTTTTTCTGTATCTTTGCTTGAATGAAGACACCCGACCAGCCCGACTTTCCCAAATGCCCACCACCGGCCCTTCTTCTTTTTCCTTCCGGGTCTGGATTTTTCACGTCATTTCACTCGTCGTGGTCGACGGGGAAGAAATAAATAAATGAATGTTCTTTTGGGAAAATGTAGAATAAGACACCTACCGAGACAAAAGCCAAGGGTGAGTCTCGTAGGTGGATGTATCGAGCCGAAATAAGACCTCATATTAACATCTTGATACACTGATTTACCATAATAATAAATAGAGTCAATGCTGACTCCGCCGTGGGAAGAGCCGCTTCTTTCTTGCTTGATAGGGGGGCTTCCATTCACCAACGCAGACTAAAAGTGCTCTCCAAACCGTGCTGGATAGTCACCCATCACACGGCTCTCAAACCCAACCTGTGGTGTATCCCGAGAGACAAAGTAAAAGCGTTTGATCCCTTGCCCCATACTTTGATGAGATACTCCTCCACGCTGATCAAGCAGCGACGCTGCTCGTGGATAAGCCTATCTTTAAGCTGCTATCGTTTGGTTCAGATAAGTCAAGTCCCTTCGGTCGGTTTGCTCAATTGGTCTTTCCTTATCTTCCCTAACGTTCAGATTCTGGTTTGAGAAAGGAGCACCGGCCGAGCGCCCTGAATGAATAAAAAATTGACAGCAGAGGGAATCTGTAATAACCCCAAAATTTTGAATTTTTTGTAACCCTTATGAATAGTGTTTTTGCTGATATTTCTGAACAAGAAAGCTTTTCATGCCACACTATGTAGGGTTTCTTTTATGGATATTTTGAGATTTTATTGGTACTCTATATGATATATAAGTGTATGTAAAGATCGTCAGAATCTAAATTTGAACCTTTTGATTTTTCCCGAAAATCCACCAGATATCGAAAGAATTGAGTATAAGGTAACATGATAAAAAGGATTTAAATTCAAGGATTTTATTAGAGGATCATAAAAAGGAATATAATGTATTGAGAAAGGTTAAGGGAACCTAAGTAATAAGATCTCGGGTATGATCCCTCAAACGATAAACGAAAACGAAAGTTAAGCGAACCGTATAACAGATCAGCGGTCATTAGCCAAGTAATTAGAAGCTAATCAAAGAGATTAGAGGGGATGATGTCATCCAACCAATGAGAAGAGGACAAAGGAGGGAGGGTGACATCACATGATGACATAAGCATGACATAAGGGAAGGAATTGTTGGATGATTGTGAACCACACAATAATTACCATGGTAAAAAGGTAAGAAATCAAAACAAAACAAATCAAAAAATCAACCAACCAAAACAAATCAAAGCAAAACACAAAATCATTTCTTTCTTCAACCAAGGAGCTCTCGGCTTTTTCTTCATTTCAAGAAGAAGAATTTCAAAAATCAAGTTCCAAGCTTGCTTAATTGGTAAGATAATTATCTAGTACTCCTTATGCATAGATATAGCTATCATATAAGTTTAAGCCTCCAAATCATTCACAATCTTCTCCAAGAAATCAATGAAGAAGATAATGAATAGTGATTTCAATATTTTTAGCTTGATTTTTCTTGTTTTTCCTTTAAGATCCAAGCATCCCTAAGACATCTCAAGGCTTCTTAAGGCTTCCTAGCTACTCCAATCACTTCAAGGAAGGTATAACATCTCCAAACCCTAGATTTACTTTGTATATTAGGATGATTTTGATTGTTATGGTAAAAGAGTATCTTGATGCTTGCATGTTTAGAGTTTGGGTTGGACTTGTAGTAAATTGCATGTTGAATCTTGTTGATTAGTAAAGGACTTAAGTATAGTTTTAAATTCAAGTTTAAGAATAAGTAAAAATTGTTAATTTTGAGTTGTTGGGGCTGTTATGATGTAGTATGGATGGAGTTTTGATTTGGTTGTGAATTGGGGTTGATTGGTGGTTGATTTGGAATGGTATAAATTTGGGAAATCGCGTAAACATAGCCGTCATAATGTCCGATTTACTTTAGACTGCTTTTGTTCATAACATTAGGACCCTAGAACTCCCTGCTAAGTTTTGACCATTGCCATGTTTAGATAGTTCATGTTACGAGCTTCGTTTTGATATGTGGTTCGTTTGATTCCGATGTACGGTTTAGGAGAAACGGCTGTTTTAAATAACGACGTTTCGCGAACGAACCATTACCCCTCGCCTTACTTTGAAACATAGGTTAAAGACCTTAAAGGACTATTTGGAGTATGAAACATTTATATAAAGTGTAATAGGCAGTTGGTAAGACACTCGTGAAAGAATCACCTTAAAACTCGTAATGGTTAATTTATTAAAAATGGTGGAGCCGAGGGTACTCGAGCGACTTAAGAGAATCAGTAAGCGCGAAGCGAGCGTTAGAGTCTAATTTGGTTAAAATATAGATTTACAAGTGACTTTGGTTTAATTCCAACTTATATGTTGTTTATAGGTTACCAGACTCGTCCCGAGCCATTTGTAACCCCCAGTCGCTCAGGCAAGTTTTCTACCCGTATAACTGTTGTTGTGATGTATATGTGTATATGCATGATCTTGTGATAAATGCATATTTGTTATTAGCAAATTCTTGCGATATATTGTAGCATGTGATATGGTATATATGCATGCCTGTTTCATATTCTTGATTTATATATCTGTTGGTTCAAATGTTTATTAGTTGCATAATACCTATGCTAGAGATAAGCGGTATTTGCGTATACCCTTAGTATAGGGGAGCAAAAGGTGAACTTTTTCTAAAACCGGGAGGCGAGGCTCCCGAGTATATATATATATATATGTATGAATAGTTTTTAAAACTATTAATCGAATAATGTTTATTTGATAACTTTATATTATTTAATGAATATTACTTGAATATTCATTCGAGGACTTATGACTCACTTTATATTATTTAATGAATATTATTTCGAATATTCATTCGGGGGCTTATGACTCCTTTTATTTTATTTAATGAATATTATTTCGAATATTCATTCGAGGACTTATGACTCCTTTTATTTTATTTATGAATATTATTTCGAATATTCATTCGAGGGCTTATGACTCAGTTTATATTATTTAATGAATATTATTTGAATATTCATTTGAGGACCTATGACTCCGATTATTTGCTGAGATATATTCTTTATTTTATTAAAGAATAAGGTGTCGATAATCAAACTTATTTTTGATTATTCAAATAAAGATAGTACTTTCGTATAAGTATATCTTTGGTTATTTAATACTCATTTCAAGTATAAGTTTTACAACTTCTACCTCAATTATTTGTATAAAGATTATTCTTTATGGGAATATTATTTAAATAAAAATATTCAGATATTTTCTAATATATTGGGACTGATTTACTTTATTAAATCAGCATTACTCCAAACACTCTTTAAAGTGTTTTCGAGTCTTTAAAATGATTTTTAAAAGTTAGAGCGGATCCCAAAACTCAATTTTTTTATATATTTAAGATCTTCCTTTTTAAAGGGGATTTAAATAATCGCTCAAAACCAGAGGGATCCGGCTCTGTGGTGTATTTTATATTCGCAACAAGGTTGCGGTTTTGGTAATTGAATTGATTACTTACCCAACGTTCGGGAAGTAAGTCCATCTATCGAGTCGGCATAAGCAACATGGGCTCAGTGGGCGTCCCTGATAGTGTAAGTGGCTCAGTGGGAGTCCATCAAATGCGTAAGTCGCTGAGTGGCAGTCCAGCATAAGGTCCTATTGCGACCAGGGTGATGACCAGTGGGGAATTCGTCCATCTACTAGTAGATAAGGTTTCTTATTGGTATCTTTGCCTGATCAGCAAGATATCGGGTTTATGCCATAATTCTTTTCCTTTCCAAAAATTCATTGGATGTTACAAACTCTGTTCATACTTTACATGGCAGAGGTCTTCAGGAAATATATAAAGAGATATTTATGTGGATATATATATATCGGGACTTAATGAAGTATATCATAACTTCATTTCATTCAATAATACTTCAAAGATTTAATCTATTCAAATCATGTCTTGTAGTCTCATCTATGTGATGAACTGTTGAAAGCTCATTATACTTTGAACAGTGGTAGTTCAAGTAGCTTTATAAATGATATAAGTATAGTGAAGTATTTGGTAACTTCATCCCTTGTTTTTGCTTATATCCAGTAAGTAATTATCTTGCACTTGATAAAGGATTCTAGTAAGTTATCCATTTAGATACTTGCATTATTGTTTACACTATATATTATCTTGCAAGCTGTAATGCTCACTCTTGCTTTATTTCTTCATCACACAACAACAGTTAGAAAAGATGGCCAGACTCAAGCAGACCCAGCGCAAGAGCGTGGGAAGCGCCCCGCGCCTTCCCGTTGAGATCTTAGTTGCTATAGCTACAGAGGTTGATCTATCTGTAGATCAGACCTTCTACTTTTGGGAATCAATTATGTATAATTATAACTTGTGGCAGATAATGGAAATTAATTGTAAACTTATTAAGTAATCATTTTGGGTTGTAATAACTTTTAAATTGTGGATTCAAAGACTTGTACTTATTTCAATTTCATCTCTGAGACTATAACGGGTTGTGGTGTGTGTTAGTGTGGGGTCACAGTATGAGGATATTTATTATTAATTCAGTTAAGTGATATTGTGGAAAGAAAGACCGTGACGACCCGGATCCCTGACCCCGAATCTAGGGATGTTCCAGAAATGGTATCAGAGCTAAGCGTTATAAACCTCAGAGATGATGCGACGATATAATAATAAAATCACAAAGATAATAAGAACTCTTGCCAAGTTCATGGTCGGACTACTTAAAGTAGCACTGATAGTTAAAACCCTTACGGGAACCCTTATAAGTATCATAATAGTAACTTAGCTCATTTAATGTGTAGGCGCATGAGATAGAGGACCCTGAGATGTTCGAGCGTGAGCATGATGAGGCACTGCTAGATGTCAAGGATCAGGAGGAGCCTGAGATGGAGGAGGATGAGGAGGACCCCTCAGAGGTCATTGCTATATCAGATGAGGAGGACCTGGATGAGGTCCCAGTAGCTGAGGAGAGTGTCGGAGCTAAAGTAGTGTACACTGGTACCCCTTTACCCACACTCCCGGTGGTCAGAGCTCCTACCCCTCCACCACTATCTTGGAGCCCCTATGATGACAGCTCAGAGACCCATACTTCCGAGCCTAGGCAGACCGAGGAGGCACCCCCAGCGGCTCCGGATTCCCCACCTCTCGACCCTGCCCATAGGCAGTCTTTGTTAGCCCACGGCTATGTTCAGGATGTACTGAGGACCCGAGTGGCTTTTGCTGAGGCCCGACTGGATGAGGCCAGGAGGGAGTTGGATGCGGAGAGGGCGGGTAGGCGTACCCGAGCTTATGAGACTAGGGATGCTGTACCCCGATCCTTGAAGAGGGAGCTGACGGGGATTGATCTGAACAATGAAATTCATTGCATACAATGAAGTAAGGGGGTGCCAACTTACAAAATGAGACTACATGTTTGGCTCCCTTCACCTTTATAAATTAGAATAGTAAATCCTAAAAGTTGCGCTACTTTCAAGCGAAAACTCGGATCAAGGGCTATCGACCCGACAGTACTACGATGGTCCATTTAGTGGATCCTCCCCCCAAAAACAAGATCATATTGAACAACAACTTCATGGGAGATAGCATTGGGACATGCTATTACCTATGTATGGCTCTAACCCGGCTAGGATCAATAATGATGAAGTTCCGGAACTATTAGCTCTACTCGAGCTATGCCGTCTCTTGCCTTTGGGCCGCTGCCCCTCTTCCATCGGTTGGAGATGGGGGTTCCCAGTTGTTTTAGTACTTATCATCTATTTGATCGCACCTGCCCGGCATGGCATGCCATCACTCTTCCGTTGTGAACTCCGTTTCACTCGTTCAGTTGTTAGTTCTTGTCCCCTTTCTGACCTGGAAAGTGAACCTTGCATAAGGATATCCCAGCTCGAAAAACATTTCCTTAAAAAAAGAGAGTTTTTTTGTTGAAAAATAAGGTATTTCATTCTCCGGCTATTTACTTTATAATAGCACTTCAAAGGTATAGCAGCTTATGAGGAAAAGCACCTCTATGAGGGTTGCGGATTCAGGTCCCTACTACACAGCAGTTATAAACACGTAGAGCAACCACGAGCACACAGGATACTAACATGAAATTTTGTGACAAAAAAGAAGGCCATTCTCAGTATTTAGAAACATAGAGCAAAAAGCTGTTTGATAGAAAGTTGGATACGTTTGATAGTATGAAACCTTTAACCGAATAGGGCACCAAGCCAGCTTCCACTTGTGTTGTCTCCTGGGCCGGTTGACCCTTTACCAAACCAAATAAGACAAGTCCTACCTAAAAGGCAAGTTCCTAACTAAGAAACCTAAGCTAAAAGCGCAAGTGGGGTGTATCTATAGTCGGCTTTGCCGCTTCACAGCTCCGCAATCCCGCTTTATCTAAGCTTCGCAAAGTGCACTCTCAGTTCCCTTCGTACGACAGGGCCCCTGCCCCATTCTTCCCTCTATGGAACCAGGTCGAATCCTCAAATACATTCTAAAAGTAAAAGGGGTCTTGGCAATCTGCCCAATAGAGTCTAAAGTTGCTGCTACTTCGTCCCCTTCCTTGCCTGCTTCAATCAATCGTATTTATTTCGTGAAAACGGAAATGTACTTTATTAAGGCCGATGCTTGTGCCCTGCCGAGTGAAGGAGAGATTGTCGTATTATGGGGATCAAAAGTGACTAGCCCTGGTTTGGGAGTCCTGAGAATACTGAATACAAGAAGGTATCATTTAGTATCTGTTGACCAGACTAGTCTCGTCCCATCTGGGCTGTTTTTGGCTAACATAGAAAAAGGGTAGGATTCCGTTCCCGAGGGACCTTCAAATACTTCTACTCGTCCTGACTTGCTCAGCTTTCATCTAGAGAGTGGACCTTCTGGACATCCGGAGCGCACTCAGATTGGCCATTGAACAGAGGGGGGCTTTTCACCTGAACTGAGACTCCGAGATGCCGATTGAGACCCGGAGATGCCCATTTCACTGCCCCAACAACCAGAAAAGCGGAGTAGCTCCTTTGTTGGTGCCTTTCCACGGAAAAGTAATTGAGTTTCTTTCCAGCTCTCTAGTATACTTATTCTCTTTCTTATGCTGTTTTCTGCCTGTAGTGTTGTTCTGTCCCTACTATTGATAAAATCACTGGATGCTCTTGCTGCTCCGTTCCTCTAGTCATTGAACCAGCGCACTCCAATATAAGCTTCTCTTCTTTAATGAATGGGACTAACTCGGCTAAGTAAAGTACATTATCGGTTCTAATAAAGAGAAAGAATCTATCCTTACCCTACTGCAGGAAAAAGCACTTTATATCTCCCCGCGCTACAAAACAAACTTATCTAAGCACTCAAAACAAAGCTTAAATAAGGAATGGGAGAAGCTATAGTGCAGATCACTTTTCACTTTCTCTAGAGTCCAGCCCTTGGACTTGGTTCTATCAGCTATGGAGTCTTCCTCTTGTTCTTCCCTTCTCTAGTACAGATCCAATCACAGGATCTCTGTATGTATGCGCTAATGAGCTATACCTCCCGGACGAAACACTTCTCAACCCTATAGATGTATATATAGAAGTTTGAGTTTTGGACGTCTTGGTATTGGATCCGCTCTTCTGTTAGCATAAACATGAATTAGATTCTATTCGTCTTCTTTATTCTTAAGAGAAACCCCCCACCCGAACCATTCTTAAGACCACCAAGCCCTCTCGAATGAGTTCTACTATAGAAGCTTTCACCGTAGACCCGGGGACAAATCTTTCACTCACTGAGAAGTGAAAACCTGTGACTAGATCATCCTGAAGACGGATACGACGGGAAGAAGTGGCATTTGGAAGTGTTGCTGACTTAACATTTAGGTTTTGGCATAACAGAGCTTGCACTGTCTTTTCGCACTTAGGCGCACAGCGTGCCATTGGTAATGATTCTACTACGGTGCCACAAATTCGCAAGTTGATCCTAAGTAATCGTTGTTGTTCATTGGATTCCGGAGGAACTACTTCGTTAGGATTGGGGAATTACTGCGATTCTTCCTGAATAGCCTGGATTCTCCCGTCGAGAGTCACTTTGAAAGTCTTACCTATACTCTTCCGACTGAATATGATGAAGCCTATAAAATAATGATCTACTATCATTTCTTCATTATTTATTGAGATCTTCTTCGAACTTGATGCACAAATAGATGGAATAGCAGCAAATAGCATCTTTCTAGCCTGCATATTCGTGGAAATCAATCTCATTTAGAAAGCCTTATCTCTATCTTTCAGCAACTGAACGGGAAGTGTTTTAGGAAAGGACTTTAGAATCGGATGCGCTCGCCCAGCGAGAAACGCCCTGACCCTCCCAACCAAGTCAAAATAAAAAAGACAGCAAAGAAAGTGACTTCCTTTTGTGCCAGCGCCATAATATCCCGATAGCTAGAATTGATATAATACTATATAGAATAATGGAAGACGGTTGCCCATATAGGGGCTCCAGCGGGGATCGAACGAAACTCCCAAAATTTGCAAAATACCAATCATGCTTCGGTACGCTCATTCCCATACTATTCGCGTAATACACATACCACTTCTGGTATTCGCGGGACAGCATGCAGTTGAGCTTATCCGCGAGTAAATCCGGAGAAGGTACTACGGACACCTCTCATTGTAGGAACTGTATGTAGTCTGGTTGTATGACGCCATTAAAAAATTCATGGCGCTGCACAACCAAGAATTTATTGAACTTTGCCAATGCTGATATAGTATTAGGCTCGCTAATTTCACCCGGGATCCAAACAGACCCGAAAATGAAATTAGGTGCTTAATATACCGAAGATAAGACATCCGAAGGAACCGATACCCCCTGAACAACAAGATTAGTATTCATAGGCGGCATTTGTTTTTAATTATTTATTTTACTCCTCTTCCTATTGATCATAAGGGCTCCACCTCCTCCACCCCATCACACGTGGCCGCCTTTATAGAGAAGCCGCTCTCTACTATCTCATGTTACCTGATGCCTAGCTTTAGAGCAGAGGTCTAGCAAGGCATTCTAGGCACAGATCATTGGTATTGGATGTATCGTTAGGTTGTGCCGAGTCAAATCTGCTCCGTTTTTTCCGTTGCAGAAAAAAGATCCCTTCGCCCCGCTTTAAAAAATGATGAATATGAAGTCCGGGAGGCTGCGCGTACTATGGATCCTCTAACTCCCAATCGGGTTGCCTTCCCAGGTCTCGTCGGTCTTGCCTGTAGATCGTGATGTGCCTTGAGATGGCCGTCTCCTGTCCCCCTGCCGGCGGGGAATCCGCTCCCGGGTCATCGCTCTGCTGCTTCTGGCCCATCATCTAGGCACCTTTGGAGGGCAGAAATTGACTTGGCTTCGCCAAAAGGCCTCATCTCTAAAAGCCCGGCTCGCGAGGCGCCCCTCTCGCAGTAGGGTTCCAACCCTCGCCTCGCTCTTGTGACATGCTATGTTTCCCCTCTATATTCTCGAGTAAAGGGTGAGTCCCATGCGTCAGTTTATGGATCGCATTCTCACACACTAATCCCTACAGGTGCCCGTAGTAGGCCGGCCGCCTTACCTAAACCAATCATCATATCGGTCCCCAGGCCCCATTGCTGGAAATGCTCGGCTTCAAAACCGTACGTGGAGCTTCCGCCTCATACGGCTCCTCTAGGGATGGAGGTAGGCCCAGCCCAGGCTTGTGCGGTTAAGGTTGTTGTACACGACCTCATAAGAAAAAGAAAAAAGAGCTTCCTCCCCTTTACCTTACTGCCGTCGTTTCTTATTCTTATCCCATTCCGACAACAAGCCTCTCAACGATTGATAGAAGGGGCCGTCTACCCACTGCTCATCCAACTCTCTGCGCTTTTTCTTCCAGACTTCTGAACCCTCCCCCCGCAGGAGGGTTTCTGTTGCCTCTTCCCATTTCTTCCGGCCTAATGGGGAAGGAGACGCCTCTGTCGAGAATGAGAGTCCGAAGGAGAATCATAGGTAAGGCAAAGCGTTTTTACCCATTATCCCCTAAGATTTCAATCATATAGTTAGAGTAGGGGCCGCGTTCTCTGATATCTCGCTCAACCCTAGCTAGGAATTAAATTTCCCCCCTGTCCCTTTGTTCCAGGCCCCACTCTCGGTGGGTTTTATCCCCACTAACTAATTACGACCACTGAACAAACTTGGTTGACGAACATGGTTTATGCGCCGCTAATGTGGCGGCTTGTCGAGCATTTGACAAACTCACACCATCCATTTCAAATACGATTTGTCCCGTGGACACACGAGCAATCCAACCCGTAGGATTTCCTTTTCCTCTTCCCATTCTGACTTCTGTAGGTTTCCCGATAATAGGGAGATCCACGAGAACTCTTACCGATATCATATCATTTTTTCGGAATTGTCCGCTCATAGCACGATGGAATTGTCCGATTATAGCCCGACGCACTGCTTCAATGGCTCGATATGAAAGACAACCAGCTCTACAACTTTTAGTGCCATATCTTCCAAAATCAAGTTGTGTACCATCCGGTTTGCAACCCCTACTACATCTGCCTTTACGATATTTACTATATTTTGTACGTTTCAGATATAGCACGTCCTTTTTTTTTACTATATAAAATCCACACTTTGACACCTGAGATTCTGTAATGAGTAGATACTTCCGCAGGAGCATAATCGATTTTCTGGTTAAATACATTACGAGATGTTTTTCCATACTTTCCGCATTCAGTTCTACCTATTTCTGCACCCTTTAATCGACCTGAACAACATATACGGATCCCCTCCACCCGCTTTTTCATTACTAATGGAATATCCTTCGCTATTTTACTAAAAATGGAACGAAATGATCTTGTTTTATTTCTCGGTTGAAAAGAGATGTCTTGAGCAATTGGAGAAGCACTTTGATAAACAGATTTTATCTTGACTGACTCAATTAAGGTATTAGTATTTGTTCTATTAAACAATAAAGATCGCATTTTTTTAACTTCGTTCAAATAAGAGTTGTACCCGTATGGAATTATTCTGTTTCTCAGTATGATCTCAAGCATCATCTTTATTCCCTTTATCAATTCTCCTATCCCGCCTAGGCCAATGAATTTCTCTATCAATTCCATTACCTTATCCTTACCCATGAGGTTCCAACATTTGTTCCTTAATTTACCTAGGAGTGGTTCCCGGGCATCCTCAAAAAAAGGTTCTTATACATCCCAACCCCATCCCTTGGAAAGAAAAAGGTAGCACCGAAGAAAGGAAAGAGCGAGATGGTGGTTTTTGTTGTTCCCGCGAAGCGAAGATCATTCGCCAAGCGAATTAAGCGGGTCAACCTCTTTTTGGCTTCGGCCAAAGACTTTTTCTCACCGATCGAGCTTTCTATAAAAAAAGCGATGCGAGAACGTATTCTCTTATCTAAGCTTCTTCCCTGTGCATTAGACCCCCCCATCGCAGATGGTTCAGCCACGCCCGATGCTAAAAAATGATTGAGAACTACGACGGGGTTGAAATGCATTTTGTTCTTTGTATTCAATAAGTAGTATTGCATGACCGACAAATTCAAGGAAGGGCGCATTGCGGGGAGGGTCCTTTTAAGTAGATGACTCGTCGGGTTGTCGGAGCGGAACTTCTTTTGGAAAAATAACTTTAAAAACTTCTTTTTCTGAAAGAGTCGTCATTTTTTATCAGGAACGTTATGTCATTTACAACCCCAGCATATTTCGGATGTTTGAAGGCCCCGCTGACCCGAAGTGATTTAGAAAGAAGAATCTTTATCGATGGTGATCGGTCATGGTATCCATAACGTTGCTTCTTTTTCGGCCAAATCCAGATTTCATTTTGCTTCTCCCGGTCGTCGAGCCCGATCGACTCGACTCTTTTCCCTGTCTCCCGGCCTCTCACTTCGTTTCGTTCTTTTTTATATCGTCGCTTGAATGAAGACACCCGACCAGCCCGACTTTCCCAAATGCCCACCACCGGCCCTTCTTCTTTTTCCTTCCGGGTCTGGATTTTTCGCGTCATTTCACTCGTCGTGGTCGACGGGGAAGAAATAAATAAATGAATGTTCTTTTGGGAAAATGTAGAATAAGACACCTACCGAGACAAAAGCCAAGGGTGAGTCTCGTAGGTGGACGTATCGAACCGAAATAAGACCTCATATTAACATCTTGATACACTGATTTACCATAATAATAAATAGAGTCAATGCTGACTCCGCCGTGGGAAGAGCCGCTTCTTTCTTGCTTGATAGGGGGCTTCCATTCACCAACGCAGACTAAAAGTGCTCTCCAAACCGTGCTGGATAGTCACCCATCACACGGCTCTCAAACCCAACCTGTGGTGTATCCCGGGAGACAAAGTAAAAGCGTTTGATCCCTTGCCCCATACTTTGATGAGATACTCCTCCACGCTGATCAAGCAGCGACGCTGCTCGTGGATAAGCCTAGCTTTAAGCTGCTATCATTTGGTTCGGATAAGTCAAGTCCCTTCGGTAGGTTCGCTCAGGTGGTCTTTCCTTATCTTCCCTAACGTTCAGATTCTGGTTTGAGAAAGGAGCACCGGCCGAGCGCCCTGAATGAATAAAAAATTGACAGCAGAGGAAATCTGTAATAACCCCAAAATTTTGAACTTTTTGTAACCCTTATGAATAGTGTTTTTGCTGATATTTCTGAACAAGAAAACTTTTCATGCCACACTATATAGGGTTTCTTTTATGGATATTCTGAGATTTTATTGGTACTCTATATGATATATAAGTGTATGTAAAGATCGTCATAATCCAAATTTGAACCTTTTGATTTTTCCCGAAAATCCACTAGATATCGAAAGAATTGAGTATAAGGTAACAGGATAAAAAGGATTTAAATTCAAGGATTTTATTAGAGGATCATAAAAAGGAATATAATGTATTGAGAAAGGTTAAGGGAACCTAAGTAATAAGATCCCGGGTATGATCCCTCAAACGATAAACGAAAATGAAAGTTAAGCGAACCGTATAACAGATCAGCGGTCATTAGCCAAGTAATTAGAAGCTAATCAAAGAGATTAGAGGGGATGATGTCATCCAACCAATAAGAAGAGGACAAAGGAGGGAGGGTGACATCACATGATGACATAAGCATGACATAAGGGAAGGAATTGTTGGATGATTGTGAACCACACAATAATTAATA
This sequence comes from Apium graveolens, assembly GCF_009905375.1. Taxonomy (NCBI): domain Eukaryota; kingdom Viridiplantae; phylum Streptophyta; class Magnoliopsida; order Apiales; family Apiaceae; genus Apium; species Apium graveolens. The sequence goes on along the minus strand of NC_133652.1, from coordinate 269,971,138 downwards.
TGGTAAAAAGTTAAGAAATCAAAACAAAACAAATCAAAAAATCAACCAACCAAAACAAATCAAAGCAAAACACAAAATCATTTCTTTCTTCAACCAAGGAGCTCTCGGCTTTTTCTTCATTTCAAGAAGAAGAATTTCAAAAATCAAGTTCCAAGCTTGCTTAATTGGTAAGATAATTATCCAGTACTCCTTATGCATAGATATAGCTATCATATAAGTTTAAGCCTCCAAATCATTCACAATCTTCTCCAAGAAATCAATGAAGAAGATAATGAATAGTGATTTCAATATTTTTAACATGATTTTTCTTGTTTTTCCTTTAAGATCCAAGCATCCCTAAGACATCTCAAGGCTTCTTAAGGCTTCCTAACTACTCCAATCACTTCAAGGAAGGTATAACATCTCCAAACCCTAGCTTTACTTTGTATATTAGGATGATTTTGATTGTTATGGTAAAAGAGTAGCTTGATGCTTGCATGTTTAGAGTTTGGGTTGGAGTTGTAGTAAATTGGATGTTGAATCTTGTTGATTAGTAAAGGACTTAAGTATAGTTTTAAATTCAAGTTTAAGAATAAGTAAAAATTGTTAATGTTGAGTTGTTGGGGCTGTTATGATGTAGTATGGATGGAGTTTTGATTGGGTTGTGAATTGGGGTTGATTGGTGGTTGATTTGGAATGGTATAAATTTGGGAAATCGCGTAAACATAGCCGTCGTAATGTCCGATTTACTTTAGACTGCTTTTGTTCATAACATTAGGACCCGAGAAGTCTCTGCTAGGTTTTGACCATTGCCATGTTTAGATTTTTCATGTTACGAGCTTCGTTTTGATATGTGGTTCGTTTGATTCCGATGTACGGTTTAGGAGAAATGGCCGTTTTAAGTAACGACATTTCGCGAACGAACCATTACCCTCGCCTTACTTTGAAACATAGGTTAAAGACCTTAAATGACTATTTGGAGTATGAAAAATTTATGTAAAGTGTAATAGGCAGCTGGTAAGACACTCGTGAAAGAATCACCTTAAAACTCGTAATGGTTAATTTATTAAAAATGGTGGAGCCGAGGGTACTCGAGCGACTTAAGAGAATCAGTAAGCGCGAAGCGAGCGTTAGAGTCTAATTTGGTTAAAGTATAGATTTACAAGTGACTTTGGTTTAATTCCAACTTATATGTTGTTTATAGATTACCAGACTCGTGCCGAGCCATTTGTAACCCCCAGTCGCTCATGCAAGTTTTCTACCCGTATAACTGTTATTGTGATGTATATGTGTATATGCATGATCTTGTGATAAATGCATATTTGTTATTAGCAAATTCTTGCGATATATTGTAGCATGTGATATGGTATATATGCATGCCTGTTTCATATTCTTGATTTATATATCTGTTGGTTCAAATGCTTATTAGTTGTATAATACCTATGCTAGAGATAAGCGGTATTTGCGTATAGCCTTAGTATAGGGGAGCAAAAGGTGAACTTTTTCTAAAACCGGGAGGCGAGGCTCCCGAGTATATATATATATATATATATGTATGAATAGTTTTTAAAACTATTAATCGAATAACATTTATTCGATAACTTTATATTATTTAATGAATATTACTTGAATATTCATTCGAGGACTTATGACTCACTTTATATTATTTAATGAATGTTATTTCGAATATTCATTCGGGGGCTTATGACTCCTTTTATTTTATTTAATGAATATTATTTTGAATATTCATTCGAGGACTTTTGACTTCTTTTATTTTATTTATGAATATTATTTCGAATATTCATTCGAGGGCTTATGACTCAGTTTATATTATTTAATGAATATTATTTGAATATTCATTTGAGGACCTATGACTCCGATTATTTGCTGAGATATATTCTTTATTTTATTAAAGAATAAGGTGACGATAATCAAACTTATTTTTGATTATTCAAATAAAGATAGTACTTTCGTATAAGTATATCTTTGGTTATTTAATACTCATTTCAAGTATAAGTTTTACAACTTCTACCTCAATTATTTGTATAAAGATTATTCTTTATGAAAATATTATTTAAATAATAATATTCAGATATTTTCTAATATATTGGGACTGATTTACTTTATTAAATCAACATTACTCCAAACACTCTTTAAAGTGTTTTCGAGTCTTTAAAATGATTTTTAAAAGTTAGAGGGGATCCCAAAACTCAATTTTTTTATATATTTAAGATCTTCCTTTTTAAAGGGGATTTAAATACTCGCTCAAAACCAGAGGGATCCGGATCTGTGGTGTATTTTATATTCGCAACAAGGTTGCGGTTTTGGTAATTGAATTGATTACTTACCCAACGTTCGGGAAGTAAGTCCATCTATCGAGTCGGCATAAGCAACATGGGCTCAGTGGGCGTCCCTGATAGTGTAAGTGGCTCAGTGGGAGTCTATCAAATGCGTAAGTGGCTGAGTGGCAGTCCAGCATAAGGTCCTATTGCGACCAGGGTGATGACCAGTGGGGAATTCGTCCATCTACTAGTAGAAAAGGTTTCTTATTGGTATCTTTGCCTGATCAGCAAGATATCGGGTTTATGCCATAATTCTTTTCCTTTCCAAAAATTCATTGGATGTTACAAACTCTGTTCATACTTTACATGACAGAGGTCTTCAGGAAATGTATAAAGAGATATATATGTGGATATATATATCGGGACTTAATGAAGTATATCATAACTTCATTTCATTCCATAATACTTCAAAGATTTAATCTATTCAAATCTTGTCTTGTAGTCTCATCTATGTGATGAACTGTTGAAAGCTCATTATACTTTGAACAGTGGTAGTTCAAGTAGCTTTATAAATGATATAAGTATTGTGAAGTATTTGGTAACTTCATCCCTTGTTTTTTCTTATATCCAGTAAGTAATTATCTTGCACTTGATAAAGGATTCTAGTAAGTTATCCATTTAGATACTTGCATTATTGTTTACACTATATATTATCTTGCGAGCTGTAATGCTCACTCTTGCTTTATTTCTTCATCACACAACAACAGTTAGGAAAGATGGCCAGACTCAAGCAGACCCAGCGCAAGAGCGTGGGAAGCGCCCCGCGCCTTCCCGTTGAGATCATAGTTGCTATAGCTACAGAGGTAGATCTATCTGTATATCAGACCTTCTACTTTTGGGAATCAATTATGTATAATTATAACTTGTGGCAGATAATGGCAATTAATTGTAAACTTATTAAGTAATCATTTTGGGTTGTAATAACTTTTAAATTGTGGATTCAAAGACTTGTACTTATTTCAATTTCATCTCTGAGACTATAACGGGTTGTGGTGTGTGTTAGTGTGGGGTCACAGCATGAGGATATTTATTATTAATTCAGTTAAGTGATATTGTGGAAAGAAAGACCGTGACGACCCGGATCCCTGACCCCGAATCTGGGGGTGTTCCAGAAATGGTATCAGAGCTAAGCGTTATAAACCTCAGAGATGATGCGACGATATAATAATAAACTCACAAAGATAATAACAACTTTTGCCAAGTTCATGGTCGGACTACTTAAAGTAGCACTGACAGTTAAAACCCTTACGGGAACCCTTATAAGTATCATAATAGTAACTTAGTTCATTTAATGTGTAGGCACATGAGATAGAGGACCCTGAGATGTTCGAGCGTGAGCATGATGAGGCACTGCTAGATGTCGAGGATCAGGAGGAGCCTGAGATGGAGGAGGATGAGGAGGACCCCTCAGAGGTCATTGCTATTTTAGATGAGGAGGACCCGGATGAGGTCCCAGTAGCTGAGGAGCGTGTCGGAGCTATGATAGTGTACACTGGTACCCCTTTACCCAACCTCCCGGTGGTCAGAGCTCCTATCCCTCCACCACTATCTTGGAGCCCCTATGATGACAGCTCAGAGACCCATACTTCCGAGCCTAGGCAGACCGATGAGGCACCCCCAGCGGCTCCGGATTCCCCACCTCTCGACCCTGCCCATAGGCAGTCTTTGTTAGCCCACGGCTATGTTCAGGATGTACTGAGGACCCGAGTGGCTTTTGCTGAGGCCCGGCTGGATGAGTCCAGGAGGGAGTTGGATGCGGAGAGGGCGGGTGGGCGTACCCGAGCTTATGAGACTAGGGCTGCTATACCCCGATCCTTGAGGAGGGAGCTGACGGGGATAGAGCTCACGTCCCGAGCGAGACTCAGATCGCTCCAGGGGGACAGGCATGGTAGGATCTCCAGGCGGCAGGTCGACTATATCTTCCGTCATGTGATGGAAAGGGTATGGGAGCTGACCCGCTCCGGTGTGTGATTCAGGACTGACGATGGGATAGTCTAGTTGTCTAGTTAGTCGAGGCCTTAGTAAGAGCCAATTTTCCGGGATAGTTGACTTGTATATAGCATCCCTTTTTCTAACTAGACAGATAGACTCTTGTGTATCACTTTTGGGACAGATGGTTGTAGCACTGTTGTACTTTTGACCAGATCAAACTATGTATTTCTCGTATTATGTATATATTTATTTCCGTTCGGTTCAGTTCCTTAGTGACGAGATCACTGTTTTTATCATTATTATTACTGCACTTCTTATTAGAACTGTCATATTATAATAGAATTGTGAGATACATTCTCCCCATTATAGAGTTATGCAAGGCACAATGTTGTGTATGATTGTGACCTAACGTTGAATTTCCCAATAATTTTTTTTATCAGTATCATGTCGCCAAGAAAGATTGGAACTAGGGCGAACCCTGGATCTGAGGACTAGGGAAGCCATAACCAGGACGATAGGAACCAGGAACACAGTGAAGAGGAAGATGAGGATTATGTGGAACAGGATGACTCCCTGTATGAAGAGGAAGAGGAAACATATGATGTTGAGAGATTTGAGATAGAGGCTAAGGAAGGAGAAACTGAGGTTGAGCAACCAGTACCAAACCCAGGCATGGATCCCATGGGCCAGTTCATGCAACTTCTAAGGCAGAACTTGGAATGTCAACCCAACCCACCCCCTCAAGGAAATAACAATGTTGTGGCAAACTCTTTCAGGGCTTTTAAGTCCCTTAAGCCCCCTGAGTTCCACGGATCAGCCGACCCAGTTGAGGCAAGGGCATGGTTAAAGGAAATGGAGAAATCCTTTGATATTTTGAGTACCGATGAGGCACAGAAGACTGTATTTGCTACCTACCTTCTGAAAGGAGAGGCCAACTACTGGTGGGAGGCCAAGAAAAACATGGAGACAGATGCTATCATAACCTGGGAGAGGTTCAGTCAGTTGTTTCTGGGAAATATTTCCCGAGATTTATGGAAACCAGATGGAGCTCAAGTTCTTGGACCTAAAGCAGAATAACTTATCTGTGGCAGAGTACGAAGCGAAATTTACTGAGTTATCAAGGTTTGTGCCGGAATTTATAAGCACCGAGGAAAAGAAAGCTAGGTGGTTTCAGCAGGGACTGAAACCGTGGATTCAGAATAGGGTGGCAATCCTTGAGCTTATGGATTATGCCACTCTGGTGCAAAAGGCAACAATTGTAGAAGCCGGAAGTGAGCAGATGCAGAAGGAAAGAGAGAAGAAGGGAATAAAGAGGAAAAGTATGAGCATGGGTGAGGGTTCCGCAGGAAGGAGCTTTCCAACTAGATTTAATCGAGGAGCAGTGTCCCTACCGGGAAAGAACACTGGGTTTAAGCGGCCAATGAGCGTGAATGTGAGCCAGAGCGGCCATAAGTCAAGAATGTCCTATTCCAACCAGTCTCGACCCCCATTGCCAGCCTGTAACACTTGTGGAAGGATGCACACTGGGGAGTGTAAAGGAAAGCCAGTAACCTGCTTTAAGTGCGGTCGAGAAGGTCACTATTCAACTACGTGCCCTTCATCAACCCCTGCCGTCATTCCAACCACCACTTGTCATCAGTGTGGACGCCCGGGTCATTGGAAGAGGGAATGCCCAATGAACAAACCAGCAGCTTCAGGAGCCAGCAGGGCTGCCTCCAATAAGCCACCTACTGCGAGGACTTTCAACATGACAGTCCAGGATGCTATGAAAGACTCAGATGTGATAGCAGGTAGTCTTTCTCTAAATTCAGTCAGTGCAAACATTTTATTTGATTCGGGAGCAACTAAATCTTTTATATCAAGGGACTTTGCGCGTAAATTAAGACTTAAAGTTGAACCCTTGAAAGAGCCCTTACAAGTTGAAATAGCCAATCATGAAATTATTCATGTTAACCAGATTCACCCCGCCTGTGAGTTTGGCATAGGGGAGCAATCTTTTAGTGTTGATCTGATTCCTTTTAAATTAGGGGAGTTTGATGTAATTTTGGGAATGGACTGGCTATCTAGCAATGATGCTCAGATAGACTGTAAGGGGAAGAAGGTTAAGTTAAATATCCCAGGAAAGAAAGAAGTTATATTCAAAGGAAAGAGGCAGACGCATAAATTTTTGACTATGGCCCAGGCCAGAAGGATGCTACGAAAAGGGAATGAGGCTTACCTAGCCTATGTGGTGGACACGCAGAAGGAGGTGCCCAACTTACAAGATATTCCGGTAGTCAGCGAATTTGAAGACGTATTCCCACAAGACCTTCCGGGATTACCACCCGATAGAGTGATTGAATTTGCTATTGAGTTGGCTCCAGGGACGGTGCCAGTTTCAAAGGCACCTTACCGGTTAGCCCCATTAGAAATGAAGGAATTAGCTACCCAATTGCAGGAACTCTTGGATAAGGGTATGATAAGACCCAGTGTGTCTCCGTGGGGAGCACCAGTGTTATTTGTTAAGAAGAAGGATGGGAGCATGAGGCTGTGCATCGACTATCGAGAGTTGAACAAGCTAACCATAAAGAACAGGTACTCGTTACCTAGAATAGACGATCTGTTCGACCAGCTAAAGGATGCTGTTTATTTTTCCAAGATTGACCTGAGAACTGGATATCACCAACTAAAGATTAAACCCGAAGATATTCCCAAGACAGCATTCCGTACCAGGTATGGGCATTATGAGTTCTTGGTAATGTCCTTTGGATTAACCAACGCCCTAGCGGCTTTCATGGATTTAATGAACAGGGTATTTAAGAAGTACTTGGACAAGTGTGTGATAGTTTTTATCGATGATATTTTAATCTACTCAAGGACTGAGGCAGAACATGCAGAGCATTTGAGGATAGCTCTAGGAATACTCAGAGAGGAGCAGTTATATGCCAAATTCTCGAAGTGTGAATTCTGGCGGAATGAAGTACAGTTTTTAGGACATGTGATCAATAAAGAAGGAGTATTGGTCGACCCCTCCAAGATAGAGGCGGTCTCAAATTGGGAAAGGCCAACCACACCCACAGAGGTAAGGAGTTTCATAGGATTGGCCGGCTACTATCGTAAATTTGTACAGGACTTTGCAAAGATCGCAGCCTCTTTGACACGACTTACTCGTAAGACAGAGAAGTTTGAATGGACGGAGAAATGCGAGAACAGTTTTCAGGAATTAAAGAAAAGGTTGGTAACGACCCCGGTGTTGGCATTGCCAGACGGAAAAGGAGATTTTGTAATATATAGTGACGCGTCGCACAAAGGATTAGGGTGTGTGTTTATGCAGCACAGTAAAGTGATTGCGTATGCGTCGAGATAACTGAAGGAATACGAGATTAGATATCCTACTCATGACCTTGAGCTCGCAGCAATAGTTTTTGCCCTAAAAATTTGGAGGCACTACTTGTATGGAGAGAAGTGCGAGATTTTCACAGACCATAAGAGCCTCAAGTACATATTTACGCAGAAAGAGCTCAACATGCGCCAGAGGAGATGGTTAGAGCTAATCAAGGACTATGATTGTGAGATTCTCTATCACCCGGGGAAAGCCAATGTGGTGGTTGATGCCCTTAGTAGAAAGGAAAGACTCAGAATGATAACGACTTCGGAAGAATTGATAAAGGATTTTGATAGAATGGAAATAGAAGTAAGGGTAACCGGAACCGGAACTGAAAAGCTTTTTGAGATCTCAATGCAGCCAGAGTTATTGAAAAAGATCAGATTGTGCCAAGAGAAAATAATGAATGAAGGCAGAGAGTCAATGACTGGAGAAGAGATCCATACTGAGAAAGATGATAAAGGGATAATGAGGTACTCCTACCGGATTTGGGTTCCGAACGTTCAAGAGCTTAAATATGAGATTTTGGATGAAAGCCATAGTTCAAGGTATTCCATTCACCCGGGAAGCACCAAGATGTATAGGGATTTGAAGGAATATTACTGGTGGCCCAATATGAAGAGGGACGTAGCAGAATAGGTAAGCAAATGTTTGACTTGCCAAAGAGTAAAGGCAGAGCACCAGAGACCCAGTGGACTTTTACGACCACTGGAGATTCCCGAATGGAAATGGGGACAGATAGCCATGGATTTTGTTGTCGATTTACCAAGGACAAAAGCCAACCATGATGCCATATGGGTGATTATAGACCTACTGACAAAGTCGGCTCATTTCATTCCTATCAATGAGAGATACACAGTCGATAGACTGGTGGACATTTACCTTAAGGAAATAGTGACGCGACATGGAGTCCCAACATCCATTGTCTCAGACCGAGACCCCAGGTTCAACTCCAGATTTTGGAGGAGCTTTCAAGAATGTGCGGGGACCAAGTTAAATATGAGTACCGCGTACCATCCCCAGACGGATGGGCAGACTGAAAGGACCATACAGACACTAGAGGATATGTTGAGAGTCTGTGCAATAGACTTTAAAGGAAGTTGGGATGATCACTTGCCGTTGATCGAGTTTTCTTATAATAATAGATTTCATGCTAGAATCGGAATGCCGCCTTATGAGGCCCTGTACAGAAGAAGGTGTTGATCTTCATATACCAGGATGAAGTAGGGGAACGGAAGATGCTCGGACCCGAAGTGGTCCAAAGGACCAAAGACATAGTGGATCTTATCAGAGGGCGGCTGGTAGCAGCCCAAGAAAGACAGAAGAAATATGCAGACCTAGCCCAAAGGGACAAGGAGTATGGAGTAGGGGACTTAGTACTACTAAAAGTATCCCCTTGGAAGGGGTTAATGAGATTTGGAAAGAAAGGAAAACTAAGCCCAAGATACATTGGACCTTTTAAGATACTAAGACGGATTGGGAAGTTGGCTTACGAGCTAGCCTTACCCCCGAACCTACAACAAGTTCATAATGTGTTCCACGTGTCAATGCTAAGGAAGTATCATCGGGATGCCAGACACATAGTGGAGTACGAGCATGTGGATATGCAACCAGATCTGACTTACGTGGAGAAACCAGTAAGGATTATAGATAAGAAGGAGCAGGTGCTTCGGAACAAAGTGATCAAGCTAGTCAGAGTGCTATGGCAGAATCATAATGTGGAAGAATCAACTTGGGAACTATAGAGCGGAATGCTAGAAAAGTACCCCCATTTGTTTTCTATTTGATTCCGGGACGGGATCCTTTTAAGGAGGGGAGACTGTAATAACCCCAAAATTTTGAACTTTTTGTAACCCTTATGAATAGTGTTTTTGCTGATATTTCTGAACAAGAAAACTTTTCATGCCACACTATGTAGGGTTTCTTTTATGGATATTCTGAGATTTTATTGGTACTCTATATGATATATAAGTGTATGTAAAGATCGTTAGAATCCAAATTTGAACCTTTTGATTTTTCCCAAAAATCCACCAGATATCGAAAGAATTGAGTATAAGGTAACAGGATAAAAAGGATTTAAATTCAAGGATTTTATTAGAGGATAATAAAAAGGAATATAATGTATTGAGAAAGGTTAAGGGAACCTAAGTAATAAGATCCCGGGTATGATCCCTCAAACGATAAACAAAAACGAAAGTTAAGCGAACCGTATAATAGATCAGCGGTCAATAACCAAGTAATTAGAAGCTAATCAAAGAGATTAGAGGGGATGATGTCATCCAACCAATGAGAAGAGGACAAAGGAGGGAGGGTGACATCACATGATGACATAAGCATGACATAAGGGAAGGAATTGTTGGATGATTGTGAACCACACAATAATTACCATGGTAAAAAGGTAAGAAATCAAAACAAAATAAATCAAAAAATCAACCAACCAAAACAAATCAAAGCAAAACACAAAATCATTTCTTTCTTCAACCAAGGAGCTCTCGGCTTTTTCTTCATTTCAAGAAGAAGAATTTTAAAAATCAAGTTCCAAGCTTCCTTAATTGGTAAGATAATTATCTAGTACTCCTTATGCATAGATATAGCTATCCTATAAGTTTAAGCCTCCAAATCATTCACAATCTTCTCCAAGAAATCAATGAAGAAGATAATGAATAATGATTTCAAGATTTTTAACTTGATTTTTCTTGTTTTTCCTTTAAGATCCAAGCATCCCTAAGACATCTCAAGGCTTCTTAAGGCTTCCTAGCTACTCCAATCACTTCAAGGAAGGTATAACATCTCTAAACCCTTGCTTTACTTTGTATATCAGGATGATTTTGATTTTTATGGTAAAAGAGTAGCTTGATACTTGCATGTTTAGACTTTGGGTTGGAGTTGTAGTAAATTGGATGTTGAATCTTGTTGATTAGTAAAGGACTTAAGTATAGTTTGAAATTCAAGTTTAAGAATAAGTAAAAAAATTTAATGTTGAGTTTCGGGGCTGTTATGATGTAGTATGGATGGATTTTTTATTGGGTTGTGAATTGGGGTTGATTGGTGGTTGATTTGGAATGGTATAAATTTGGGAAATCGCGTAAACATAGCCGTCGTAATGTCCGATTTACTTTAGACTTCTTTTGTTCATAACATTAGGACCCGAGAACTCCCTTCTAGGTTTTGACCATTGCCATATTTAGATAGTTCATGTTACGAGCTTCGTTTTGATATGTGGTTCGTTTGATTCCGATGTACGGTTTAGGAGAAACGTCCGTTTTAAGTAACGACGTTTCGCGAATGAACTATTACCCCTCGCCTTACTTTGAAACATAGGTTAAAGACCTTAAAGGACTATTTGGAGTATGATACATTTATGTAAAGTGTAATAGGCAGTTGGTAAGACACTCGTGAAAGAATCGCCTTAAAACTCGTAATGGTTAATTTATTAAAAATGGTGGAGCCGAGGGTACTCGAGCGACTTAAGAGAATCAGTAAGCGTGAAGCGAGCGTTAGAGTCTAATTTGGTTAAAGTATAGATTTACAAGTGACTTTGGTTTAATTCCAACTTATATGTTGTTTATAGGTTACCAGACTCGTCCCGAGCCATTTGTAACCCCCAGTCACTCAGGCAAGTTTTCTACCCGTATAGCTGTTGTTGTGATGTATATGTATATATGCATAATCTTGTGATAAATGCATATTTGTTATTAGCAAATTCTTGCGATATATTGTAGCATGTGATATGGTATATATGCATGTCTGTTTCATATTCTTGATTTATATATCTGTTGGTTCAAATGCTTATTAATTGCATAATATCTATGCTAGAGATAAGCGGTATTTGCGTATACCCTTAGTATAAGGGAGCAAAAGGTGAACTTTTTCTAAAACCGGGAAGCGAGGCTCCCGAGTATATATATATATATATATATATATATATGTATAAATAGTTTTTAAAACTATTAATCGAATAAGGTTTATTCGATAACTTTATATTATTTAATGAATATTACTTGAATATTAATTCGAGGACTTATGACTCACTTTATATTATTTAATGAATGTTATTTCGAATATTCATTCGGGGGCTTATGACTCCTTTTATTTTATTTAGTGAATATTATTTCGAATATTCATTCGAGAACTTATGACTCCTTTTATTTTATTTATGAATATTATTTCGAATATTCATTCGAGGGCTTATGACTCAGTTTATATTATTTAATGAATATTATTTGAATATTCATTTGAGGATCTATGACTCCGATTATTTGCTGAGATATATTCTTTATTTTATTAAAGAATAAGGTGTCGATAATCAAACTTATTTTTGATTATTCAAATAAAGATAGTACTTTCGTATAAGTATATATTTGGTTATTTAATACTCATTTCAAGTATAAGTTTTACAACTTCTACCTCAATTATTTGTATAAAGATTATTCTTTATGGGAATATTATTTAAATAATAATATTAAGATATTTTCTAATATATTGGAACTGATTTACTTTATTAAATCAGCATTACTCCGAACACTCTTTAAAGTGTTTTCGAGTCTTTAAAATGATTTTTAAAAGTTAGAGCGGATCCCAAAACTCAATTTTTTTATATATTTAAGATCTTCCTTTTTAAAGGGGATTTAAATACTCGCTCAAAACCAAAGGGATCCGGCTCTGTGGTGTATTTTATATTCGCAACAAGGTTGCGGTTTTGGTAATTGAATTGATTACTTACCCAACGTTCGGGAAGTAAGTCCATCTATCGAGTCGGCAGAAGCAACATGGGCTCAGTGGGCGTCCTTGATAGTGTAAGTGGCGCAGTGGGAGTCCATCAAATACGTAAGTGGCTGAGTGGCAGTCCAGCATAAGGTCCTATTGCGACCAGGGTGATGACCAGTGGGGAATTCGTCCATCTACTAGTAGATAAGGTTTCTTATTGGTATCTTTGCCTGATCAGCAAGATATCGGGTTAATGCCATAATTCTTTTCCTTTCCTAAAATTCATTGGATGTTACAAACTCTGTTCTTACTTTACATGACAGAGGTCTTCAGGAAATATATAAAGAGATATATATATATGTGGATATATATATATCGGGACTTAATGAAGTATATCATAACTTCATTTCATTCAATAATACTTCAAAGATTTAATCTATTCAAATCTTATCTTGTAGTCTCATCTATGTGATGAACTGTTGAAAGCTCATTATACTTTGAACAGTGGTAGTTCAAGTAGCTTTATAAATGATATAAGTATAGTGAAGTATTTGGTAACTTCATCCCTTGTTTTTGCTTATTATATATCCAGTAAGTAATTATCTTGCACTTGATAAAGGATTCTAGTAAGTTATCCATTTAGATACTTGCATTATTGTTTATACTATATATTATCTTGCGAGCTGTAATGCTCACTCTTGCTTTATTTCTTCATCACACAACAATAGTTAGGAAAGATGGCAAGACTCAAGCAGACCCAGCACAAGAGCGTGGGAAGCGCCCCGCGCCTTCCCGTTGAGATCATAGCTGCTATAGCTGCAAAGGTAGATCTATCTGTAGATCAGACCTTCTACTTTTGGGAATCAATTATGTATAATTATAACTTGTGGCAGATAATGGCAATTAATTGTAAACTTATTAAGTAACCATTTTGGGTTGTAATAACTTTTAAATTATGGATTCAAAGACTTGTACTTATTTCAATTTCATCTCTGAGACTATAACGGGTTGTGGTGTGTGTTAGTGTGGGGTCACAGTATGAGGATATTTATTATTAATTCAGTTAAGTGATATTGTGGAAAGAAAGACCGTGACGACCCGGATCCCTGACCCCGGATCTGGGGGTGTTACAGAATCAATGATTCTTATTCGACTGAGTTGAAGCTAGCAAGACGTCGATTACACACACACCGGGGAGGTTGGTAAGAACTGAGGGACAATGCCCCTTACCTAAGTGGGCCTACCGGCGAAGCAACTGGTACTTGATCGGGCGGGGGCGGTTTGGTTTCGTGCAACGCCCTTGTAGCAGGAAGAGGAAGTTTTTGAAAGGAAACGGCCTTTGTATAGGGTTCCAAACCTGCCTGATGAAAAAGCCCTTTCTATCTTATTAGTCAAGCCTAAACGTCCTTATTAAAAAGGGCCTAGCTAACGAGCAATCTTTCTAAAGTGCTAACGCGCCTAATATTAGAATCTTAGTAAAGCAACCTTTCTCCTGAACAGGCCTACTTACTAATTAATAAAGCGGCAACAAGCACCTCCCTTCTTGCTTTAGTTTGATTGCAGCTAGCACGATTGACTAATAGAATAGAAAGTCAAAGCTCTTCTCCTGTTTTACGAATCTATAACTCTCTTTACTGAGAGAGACTCCACCCATATCCCTACTAGTGGTTATTCTTTTTTTTTCCATTCTATCTATCATTTGTTTGACAGCTTAAACTAGGCCCCACTTTAGAGCGCTTATGTCATAGGGGCATGGCTGGAAACAGGCCTTATGGTTTTGATATCCTATCCAGTAGGAATAATAAGAATGGAAATTCCAGGTTGGTTGGTGAGCCTAGTGATAGGAGACTATCTAGCTTGGTTCGGAGAGCACTTCTTGGGTGAAAGATTTTTTTGTTGCTAAATGTTACGGCCTAAATGCTGAACTATTGACCCTACTTGTTCGGATGGGTGTTCACCCCAAAGTGTTCCCGGACCGCATGCATACATCCGTAAGTAACTTAGTGCAACATGGCAAATTTAATTGATAGGAATCAGCAAAGAAAAGAAAGCGGCTGGAATCAACAGTTAGTTGAATTCCTGGTGCAAGAGTTCTCGTATCCGCTAAACTAGTAAGCGGTATGGGAGTATGAGAATAAATAAGCTCTTGGTGCAACTGAAGGCTTTCGCACCTCAA